>NC_056733.1:1938982940-1939047940 GCF_019279795.1 Protopterus annectens | reverse complement strand
GACCCTTTAAACCTATTTAGGCATTTATATATTGTGCTAGTTGGGACAGTCTGTAAGGAGAAGAGGTTTTTGTCTGCTGGTACAGAGAGAACTATTATTGGTTAGGGCTAGGATGGATTTGGTGAAGTGTTTGTGGAATTGGGTGGCAGTATTATTGGTGGTGTAGTCAATGTTAGGGGGTGGAGTACTGGTCTTATCAATGGCAGCCCAGAACTTTTGTGGGTTATTTTTGTGTTTGGAATTAATGGCCGTATAGTGGTTCCTTTTGTCTATCCTAATTTGTTTTTTGGCTTTGTTCCTTTGTTCCTGGTATGCCTGTCTATTAATTTGAGTTTTATTTTGATGCCATGAGTCCCTTGCTTTATCTCTTTGTTTTACCAGTAGATGGGTATCTCTGGTCAGCCAGCGGGCATAGATGAATTTAGTTCTAGCAGTTCTGATAGAGGCAAGATGATTTAGAATTTTTTGGAAAGTGTTATTGAAGTAGTCTACAGCAGTTTCCAGGGGGAGAGATGAGAGTAGTCTCCAGTTACATTGATTAAGTGTGGATATGAAGTCATGGGTTTTGAAATGCATTGTGTACCACATTTCTTGGAGAGTAGAGGATTTTAATGGATTTACTTGTCTAATTATAAAGATGAGAAAGTGGTCACTGAGAATGTCTGGGAGGGAGCTTGAGAAGTAGGATTAAGATGGTCTGTTAATAAGGATCCAGTCCAGGATGGACTCTTTTTGATGCTTTATCTACTCCTGTTGTGGTTTTGATTAGTTGAGTGAAGCCGTGTAGGTTATTGTGGTTAGTGAGGTGCAGCGAGTTACAGGAGGACTAGTTGATATTAACATCACCTAGTATGATTGTTTCTTGGTGAAATTTTTTGGATGCCCAGTCTAGAATGGATTCTACTGTATTAATGTTATTGCTGGGAGGACAAGATAAATGGGTACCTACTATATGTAAGTGTTTTTGTGAGTTGATTTTCAGCTTAGTGAACATAGTTTCTGCATTATTGAACTTGGGTTGTTCATTGACTAATATTTCAATGGCCAGGTTGTTTTTAAAGAGGAGAATAATATATCCTCTTTTTTTTTGGATATGCTGTCTTGTCTAAGAACATTGTAACCAGGTGGAATAAAGTCATTATTATTGTTTAGTGATTTTAGTCAGGTCTCTGTGAGAAGGACTGTGTCGGGGAGTATAGGGCCAGGGTAGCTTGTAGCTCTGGTATTTTGTTCAGTATGATCCTTATGTTTATGTTGAGTAAGGAGATCTGTTGATTTCCTGGGGGAGGTTAGAATGTTATTTCATTGGTAGCAGGGGGGTTGTTATTGTTTATAAAGCCAGGCTCTGGGTGCACGTCTCCACTAAGTATGATTCAGGATAATATTCGGATTATAGTTTTTAGGCATTTTATTGTAGATGTGCTATATTTTGAGGAAATATGGTTGTTTAGTTGGTGTGTGGCAAGGTCAAGATCTGAGATGTTGCAGATAGAAGGATATATTACTGAAAAGGCTGGTTTGTCCTGTAGATGGTTTGGGCATATTGGGGATTTAGTTTGAAATTTTGAGTCGCTAGTGTAGTAGTAGTAGGTTAGGTGTGAAATGATGGCAAGGCTTATAATATAAAGGTTAGGGTAAACATTTTGTTTGGACAAAGTGTTGATATATTGTGATTTTTTAGTAGGTATCTTTACAGGAGTAAGTAGGACTTTAGGTGTGGCTATATATGCAATATAGTTTCATACAATTTATTATTTATAATAAAGTTAACATAATAGAGTTAAGTATTATTAATATATACATTCTAGTAAATGTTAATGTTTTACTTATTCACTGTCACACATTGGCTGTGTGCTGCACATGCAATCTTTTTCAATGTTTTTATGTCAGTATTCTTTTTCTTCTTTGTATTGCCAAATGCATGTATTACTTGTTATTATCTTTGCCAATGTAGACTAAGTTGTGGCTGAAAATGGTCTTGGGACCAATTCACTTTTCTTGCTACCAAAGTATAAATAAATATGAAATGGAAAAAAGGGTTGAACATGACAGAAATAAGGAAGTACTAAAGTACTTTTTAATTCTACATCATTCATGAGAAAGAAAACACTTCCCACTAAGGGCATTGGGAAGTAGCAGACAGACTTATTTTGGAGTCCTGCTACTTGTCACCTGTATATGATACAACAAGGATCATTTACTGCAGTGAGAGTTTTCACTCCTCAGCATGAAAGTGTTAGGAAAGGTCTGTCAGTTCTTTTAGAACTACAAAAGAATCCCTTTACAAAAGCCTGTCATTTACCTACTTTCTTTTGCTAGAAGTAGCTAACAGCTATTTATAGTATAGAACAATCTGACAGACAAATAAACGAGGCTGAGTCAGGGAAACATCGAAGTAGCTCTGTTACAGAAGGCGTGTTTGATGACAGTGTTTCACAGTCCTGTCATACTATCTTAATGTCATGAGAAAACACCACTTACTTATGTTAACATGACTCATATAAAGAGGACTTGAAATGTATTCTGGGAAGAAGGAATGAAAGCAAGAAAACAAGATCACATTACCAAGGCAGGCCCCATAATCTGCCATTTTGAGGGAAACAGATTAAAATTGTAAAAGAAGCACTTGGAGTGATTATGAGGCATTAAAATAGCTCTGAAAACAAAGATACAATGAAAAAATGTTTTTTGTTGAGTTCTAAAGTGGAGTTTTATTTTAATCTTAATATCAGCAAGACAATTTATTGTTTCTGTGACTTCAGCAAGGCTGCGATGCAATCCATCAGAATGAAATCAAGGTAGTTCATGTGGAATAAGAACATGATCCATTAAGACATTCTTGTAGCTGGAAATCTGAATGAAACAGTTTCTTACCTTGGTACTTTTTGTTGGTCAAATCAAAGCTAAAAAAAAATCGGTCTACTGCTGTTCAATTTTTATGCCATGTCATTTGTATGAGGGAAATATCAGGTTGTGGTTGATCCATTTAGGTGGGAATGACTTGGGAGGAATTCTGAAGAGGCAGTTGTTGGCACAGATAATTTGAGACTTGGTATTGTTAAAACAAAGGTGGTCTAAGGTGGAATTTGTTTGCACATAGCTTATAGCAATACTGGTTTTGAGAAAGACTCATTGTTATAAAAGTGTTGATGTAGTCAGATATTTTATTTATCACAGGATTTTATGGGCAGGTCATTCACTTGACTTGAAGACAGTGTCATACTGAGAGTTCATGGATAGAGACCTTTCTTGGTTCAGATCATATAGGATTCATATGAGTGAGGTGGGGCTTGACATGTTTAATGTCAGTATTTCTATGTTTATTAGGAATAGGCTTCTTGGTGCAGTTGGCAAGTTAGTGAAGGAAGAAAGGGTGAACAGCTTGTGGGGCAAGCTGGTGGGTATTCAGAGGGATCTTTGAAGAATACCCCTGTATTCCTCCTTTCTTACATCTCAGATTATAATGTAATTGGTATGGGAGGTGGTATGCTACTCAGGTGGGCATTGGTTATCACAGCAAGTGGTTGTTTAATTTTCTGCTGTTTAAAGCAGGGTGAGTGGTTCACCTCTTCTTTTTGTGACTCAACAAGTGTTATTTAACATTATTTGTGTTTCAAGGAGGAATGTTAAGTACTTATTTATTGTTTAAGAAACTGTACTGTACATCTAATTGCTGTTGGCCATTGATAAATCTGGTAACACTGGCTTCCTCAATGTGGTTCTTGACTTTGCATAAGTAGCTGTATAAAATGTGGTTTGCTGTATAGCACACAGATTACTACAGAAATTCTTGCTGTAGTTGTGTGGGCTACAGTTAGGTTGGAGATAAATTTTGTAGTTGAGGAGTAGGTTGGGAGGAAGTGATATACTGATAAAAGGTGGGGTTAGGTGGGCTGACGGGTATTATATAAAGGTAGGTAGGAAAGATTCTGGTCTGTTTTGGTGTGGTTTGGAAACATGCCTCCCTTATCTCTAGTTATGCATGATTTGTCAGCAGGTAAGAGCAAAGTTCTTTGTAGTTCTTTAGTTTGCATGAGCAGTTGAACGAAAGACTTTTATGAACATCTACTTTCTCTATAAGGGTCAACATGCTAGATACAATAAATATAGTCAGATGGAAATTTGTAAGACCCTCTTGGATAATTTCTAAAGATGAAGAGTTTTTGGAAGAGGTCAAATTTTAGTTGATCTTTTTTCTTGACAGAGATTATCCTGAACTTAAAAAATAGCAGAAGAAATTGTTCATAAAAGACATCTGTTTTTCCCTTCTCTTCTTTTAAATGGATTCCATGACAGTTATCCTTCTTCTAACAGTAGTTTGGAATACACTAGTGCTTTTTCTGTTCCTTTTTTTCTTTAGCCAGTCACGGTATCAAGATGGTGATTGTAAATAAGTTGATTATGTGTACTTAAATGGGGATAGGAAGGAATTCTGCTTCAAATCTATGGGGAGCCTGTTCCAAAGAACGGGAATTCTCTGAGTAATGTATCTGTCTCTTCTGCATGTCCTATTTATGTTGCAAGAAAAATTTAGGTCTTTTAGTCTGGTAGTTCTGATGCTGTTTGTTTTGTGGATGCACAAAAGGTTCATCAAATCAAAGTCCAGAGACATCTTGTATACCAAGCAAAGATCACCTTTCAGAAGTCTGTGTGATACTGAGCAAAGAGAAAGGCCTTTGAGGTGATCAGCATAGGACATTGTGTTTACTCACTGTATTCCTTTTGTAAGAAATCTATGTGGAAATTCCAGCTGCTGCATATGTATGGTCAGATACATATTGAAGGGGGCATTATATGCCGTGATGGGTCTGATGAGAGCCTAGTACAGTGATATGATAACTTCTCTGGACCTAGATGTCATACTGTTGTTTATAACTTGAGTTTTATAGAAAGATTTTATTAATACCTTGGACACATATTGGTCAAAGGCTAGGCTACTGTCAACATGAGTTCCCAGATCCTTGACTAATGAATCAACTTTTAGGTGTGTGTTTTTTTTTTTTTTTTTTTTTTGCTGATGGAGATTCCCAAGGTAGTTGACTTCCTAAAAGCTACTATAATGCATTTCTTGTTATTGAGTTTTAAGCCATGGGTTTGACTCTGCCTTAACAAGGCCTTGCTGGAAGATATTCTCATCTTAGAAGGATTCAATGACTGTTTTTAGTTTGCAGACATCAGTGAGTGGTTACCCAGAAGCCTTTTACATTGGATTTGACATCTGAGAAATAGATGGCAAAGAGCAGCAGGCATAGCGCAGAGCCCTGGGGGACTCCACTGGTGACCACCCTCTTTGAAGAGGGGCCCCACTAGTTCTAACCTGCTAGGTACTATCAGTGAGCTGACTAGCTATCCAAAGTGTTATAGAAGGATTTGTACCTAGTTCTGTAAGTTTGTTGATAATGCATGAGTAGGGTATTGTATCAAATACTTTAGCCACATCTTGGTAGGCAGTTTTCACAGTTTTCCACAAATCCATTGACTTTGTGAGCTTTTCAATGAAGTTCACCAGATTCAGTAAAGCATGACCTTCTTTTGACAAAGCCAGACTGGGGTGGATTCATTATCTGGAGGTCTTTTATGTCAGTGCTGATAATTTCCATGATAATTCTTTCCACGGATGTGCAAATAATACTAGTCATACTAATGGATCAGTAGTTACAAGGATCTATTGAAGGTGCTCTCTTACATATGGGGATGACCACTGCAGTCCTCCATTCACGTGGCACAAAGCCTTTTTTAATATTATAGTTAAATAATGACAGGGGTCCTGATAAGTTGTATTTTAGACTGTTCAGGTGGCATCCAGGGATCGTATTGGGGCCCATTGAGGCTGTGTTCCTGCCTTTAGCAAGTGTAGACAGTACACACTTCCTAGTTTTGTTTGGAAGGGTTATGTTTTGGAATATTTTGGGGGGATAGTAAGGATAAGAGGAGGGTAAAGGTAGAACCGAATTTGTCTGCTAACAGCTTTGCTATATTGCCAGTCTCAGTGAATGTAGCACCATTAACCATTAATTCAGCACATCTCTGTGTGCTGCCTTTGAGGTTTCTAATGTATCTGAGGAACGCCTTATGGTTATCTTTCAACTAGGAGGCTATCTTAACCTCAAAATTGGCTTTGCTTGACCTGATTATCCCTCTTAGTTGCATATTTAGTTTGCTGGGAGAGTCTTTATCTTCATAAGAATTACCCTTCCTGATTTTTGCAATGTATATCCTATTTAATTTGGAATGCCACCATTGGGGCTTGTTTCTGGGTCTACTATTGAGCTTATTTCTGGTAGGTAAAGCAGTCTGTATACAGCCTTTAATATGGGTGTACAGAGTTTCTGAGAGCAATTCAGCATAGGCTGCTGTGTTCTCAGAGTTTAGAAGGGCACTGAATTTTCACAAAATATCACTTAACAAAAGGTCATATGCCTTGGAGTAGTCCTTAACTGTTATTGGTTTAACAGGATTACAGAGATGATTTTGATTTCAAAGTCAACAGCTTTAAGGTTGGACTTTACCAGTGATGAAGAGACAGTGGGGGGCAGCATTGTCCCATATCTGTGAGCACAAGTTCCAGTATGTTGTTGGCTCTAGTGGGCACATTCACTATTTGGTCTAGAGTATTTGTATTTTCTGAATTCCAGGAATCTGTGCCTCTAGGTTTCAGGCTGTGTATAATTCCCAGTCTATAGAGGGGTAATTAAAGTCTTGTATGAGTAGGGTATTAGGTTAGATGCTAAGTGTTTCCAGTAGGTTGAGGTATGCACTTTAAGTTCCTGGGACATAGGTGACTTATAGCTGGCTAGGATATGGTACAGGATTGTGTCTATGGTGATCTGTATGTAGAGGAACTCCATATTGATGCATCTCTATCTTAAGTCTTTGTGCAACTACTGCTCTAAAAATGTGAATGTCACTGAAACCTTGCTTTGCTGCTTTAAACCATGTCTAGGTAACTGCACAAATTTCTATATTCTCAAATGTGGGGAGGGCTTGGAGAAAGTCAAGTTTTTTTTTTTTTTTTATTTAGGCTCATGGGATTGATTAGTAACACCTTGAGGTTCAGATGAGTTGATTTTGCTATGACAATAGGTTTGTTAATTTGGCATTGCATAATAAAGGCATTATCGGGGTGGATAACGTTTCAGCGGTTGTTTGAAAGCCTAAAGGAAAATGTGCAGACCATCCTTGGAAAAGCAATGTTAATCATCTCCTCCCAAGCTGATAAATATTGGATTTCCATAGAATGACACCGGAAAAACAACCAGTTGTTGAAGTCATTCATTTTTCCTCATGTTGTGGCATCATTCTCAGTGATGGTGATATGCTGCTCAGTGCTAGGCACATGTCAGCCTGAGACACAAAGTTTGAAAGCTGATAATGTCTCTCTTTATACAGTCTTGGCAGATACATCTCATGTCATTCACACCTACATAGACTGCAGTAGAATTATACTGGTACCTGTGGGGCAATGACTTGAGTGTGTGTGTGTGTGTGTGTGTGTGTGTGTGTGTGTGTGTGTGTGTGTGTGTGTGTGTGTGTGTGTGTGTGTGTGTGTGTGTGTAATTTGTCAGATCCTGACTCCAGATGAGCAACTAACAGTTATCTTCTTGTTCTGCCTGGTCAGAGAGGCATCAGTATATCTTACAATGGAGTCCCCTGTGATGAAAGTCCTGTGAAATGAGTTTGCTTGCCTTAGAGTCTTGGTGTTTGTGGCTCCAGTGACAGTAATGGCACATTAGGTGCTGTTTTTTCTGAGTACCTTTGGGCTTGCTGGGACATAGCTTTGACAATGGGTGGTCTAGGCGATCTTTGTTGTGTAGGAAGATTGCTTTTACATGCCTCTGTATACATTAGACTATGTCTGTTTTGTGTGCTATGTGAAGTGGGTGTTTTATGTGTGTGTGTGTGTGTGTGTGTGTGTGTGTGTGTGTGTGTGTGTGTGTGTGTGTGTGTGTGTGTGTGTGTGTGTGTGTGTGTGTGTGTGTGTGTGTGTGTGTGTGTGTGTGTGTGTGTGTGTGTGTGTGTGTGTGTGTGTGTGTGTGTGTGTGTGCATGTGTGTGTCTGGTTTCAACAACCTGATGTTTGCTTGTATGCAAGAATTTAGCCTCCAGTATCACTGTGTAAGTACACCTCTCTCATACTGTGTCTGCTTCTTTAAGGATTAAGTGGTTGCTGGTAAACATGAGACAACTGCTACATCGTTTCAAGATGCCCATATCCACCAAGCTGGATAAGAGAAGTTAAGAACCTGCATATCCTCACTCTCCAGTCCTTAGGAGCAGACTAATAAGGGTGCTTTATTGGGACAGACTATGTTAATCAGTACTAAATTCAACTAACTTTAATGTTTACACAATACTGAATTCTACTAAATCTGTAGATTTTGCCAGTCGACACCCTACTAGCTGCTCTAAGTTTGTCAGCAGGCAATGTGTTTGTTCTATATTGCTGCTTTACAGGGTACAATTTTATGGCTAAGCCATGCAAATGCACACAATTTATAGCAGCACTGAAAAAAAACAGAAAACTAACTAATGACCCTCTGGGTAATAAATTACACCATTATGAGTTCATTTGTGTATTTCCCAACTCAGATAGATCAGGCAAACAGCCCCCTGCCATGAGATGAATTAACTCAGTCCTGCTGATGTACAACACAGTAGAAGAGACTCAGAAGTGCAATGCTACTACAAACCAATTCAACAGCTATCCGGGAATCCCTCACTGAAGGTGATTTCAGGACAGTCTTACAGCAGTGAAAGTGAGAGGAAGAGTATTTGTATTTACAAAAATACAGTGAAATGCACATATAAAATCAGTCAATAGTAATAATCACTCAAAATAACTTAAGCAGGTGTGATATAACAATCAAAGGTATTTAACTTTGTGTGGATGGCTATAGATACAAATAAAACACTTCTGGAACACAAGCTATGGCACCAAGCTTTGCTGAACTCTAGGAAAATGAGCAGGAAACAATATGTAGGAAAGGAGGTTTACTCAATAGCAATACTGTTTTGCTAGGTGGGCTCTGAGTATCATTTCTCTATGGAAAACAGTGGATGGGAAGAGTACATAAATAGCTTATACAACAGACAATCGCAATGAAAGAGGGGAGGGGGGAATTTTGGAAATCTGATCACCATAAGGGGTGGTGGCCAGAGATACAGCCTTGTAATACCACAACAGCAAAAGGGTGGGAGGGTTGGAAAAATCAAGCAGGCTAGATACAGAAACATCCAATCAAATAAAGCCAATATGGAATCTGTTTCAGAAACTTTACCGTAATATGTTAGTGGAGGATGGGGCAAACACAGAATGCAACTTTAAGCAGGTAAATGATAAATAGAATATAAAAACACTAAAGCACTAACTAGAGAAGAGACAGCTCTCTCACTATTGAACTTCTACTACAGTTTAAGGTACTAGACTATGAGAAAATTTACCAGAAGCTCTTTTTATTGAAAAACACAATAAAACATTACTAGGGCTCACACAGTCCTGCCTCAACTGAGAATTAAACTACAAGACTATGGCCCAGCAGTTTAAAATACAAATATATAGCTTTTACAAGTAATTCTACTTACATACGTAGATGCATACAGACATACATGCATACAAATATTTCAAGCACAAGTATTAATGCCCTTCTAGCCTGCTAATATACCAAAACAGTTGTTCCCATAATAAGTGCCCAGACTGTTCTTACAAATGTCTAAACTAGTGCTTGTTTTAATGTAATTTGAGAGCTGTTCCATGCATCAGCTGCTCTCTCATAGAACCAGTTAGTACACCTCTTTTTCCTATAAAATTTTCTAAGTAGGTTGTCTAATGATTTTCTACTACTTTTTCATGACCCCAAACCTCCCCAAAGGTAGTTATTTCTAAATGCCCTGTATACCTGAATAAGGTCTTCTCTTAAATATCTGTATGAGACACTGCACAAGTTGAGATATTTACTAATGGAAATAGAAGTGCAAAACACTTTAGAGCCACAATCTTTCCACAACTGCAAATCTGTATATTCAAATATAATACTAAGGTTCCAGAACAGGCTAAAATGCAACCAGATAACTTTTTTGGCCAAGATATGGAAAACAGCAGAAAAGTGCAAAGAGGTAGCACCATGCAGGTCACTATAAGTGCAACTTAAATAGTTAAGCAGGATTGAAATAATTCTGTTTCCTTTTTGATGAAAAGCTAGTCACTCACAGTTCCACACCTCGCTAAGTCTATGATAAAAGACTCAAGCAAGAGTGGATAATGACTGAAATTTACAAGTTTGTAAACCAAACAATGGTAGGTTACTTGGATTCAAACTGCAAAATGTAGCCAATTTAAAACTGAATGAAGGAAAGGATCAGGGATCCAGCTGTGAGAACTAGCTACTTTGTTTTATTTAAATATAGCTTTAACCAGTTTCATGCACACCATGGAATTTGTTGGCTTATGATAAGGAAATCAATCATGATTATAATGAATGGGAAGAATAATGCAGACATTCTTTAACGTTACTAGAAAGCTGACATATTTAGAAATAAGGCTGTAGTAAATGAATTGTGGCTGGAAAAGGTATACTCAGTAGTGCAAATAAAAGCTCCTTTCTGAAATGCATACCTAGTGACAAGAGAAAGGGGAGAAGATGAATAATAAAGTAATCCTTGAGTATCACAAAAGTTATCCTTTGTATGTAGCCAATGCAGAAAGAAAATAAGACTGCACAATTACACCACATCTTTAATTATGTAAAATGTGCAACAGTTTCAATATCATGTAAGTGGAAGGATTTACCTCACAACCTGGAGTGACCAGCTGCAGTTTAGAATCAGTACTCCAAAGACCACTGCCTTAGTTTGGTAAATAATAACCTGGAACAGCTTGTGTTCCATCCAGACATTGGTCTGCAATGGGAATCAAGATACCTAAAGAGGCTATATAATGCTTAGACTTGAAAAGTGCCTTATTATTTCATTATAGTATGGCAGTCAGTGCTAAGTAAATGAGGAACAAATGTACAAATAGCTATCATAAATTATCCCAGAGAGTACACCAAGCATCTTAAATAGGGGGAAACTAAATCAGTGACACATATACCAAGAAGAACAAGAATTATAGCTGTAATACAAAGAGCCTAAATGCTATTCGTGAGCAGCTATAATGCATTTCTAATTCCAAGTTACTTCTATTAACGGCAGGCTTATGCATACCACATTCTGAAGCAACCAACTAGTCGGATTTTTCTTCAAGCTATAATGAGCTCTTTTTAATTCATTTGAGCAAGTACCTTGAGTCAGATCATTGTGAACCTCCAATCTGCTCAGAATCAATTGTATATTTTTGGTCATGAGATGAATTTTAGTGCAGGGATGACTGAGCAGTCACAAACATGTGACTACTACAATAGTGCCTCCAAAATCAACCACTTCAGGACTCTAGAAGAGAGCAGCAAAGCCGCGTAGACTGAAGACTTCATTGCAATGTTAGCAAAGCAGGCACTGGTATTAATGAGTATCACCCTGTCACTTCTCTTGCAGGATATCTGCTTTCTCATTAGGGGTACTTGTGTGAAAAAAAAAACATGCGGTGGGTATTTATCAGACAGATTAAGAAGGGCAACATCCACAAATAGCAAAAGGAATCCTTCTGTTCAGAGGAAAAGGAGGAAGACAAGATTTGAGCTTCTTAATATGATGCATAGCACTGTACGACCAACATCAGCAACTTTGTCCCACAGCAAAAAAGTCCGTGCCAGTTTAATAGAATTTTCTACTAAATGCTGAAACATTTTAATATTTTTAATACATCACACATGGCCACATACATGTACAAAATTCTGTTCAGTGAAAGTAAATCCATCTGTCCACAACCCATTTTTCCATATGTGGTCAGGGTGTCACTTGAACAGTAACTATCATCTAGAGTCAAGCTTTACACTGTCAGGTGGCTAAGCCTAATACTGTAGTTCATCCACACCACACCCACTCACACCTATGCCTGATTCACCTACTTTGGAATGATTCACTTTCTTTGGAATGTGGGAGGAAACTGGAGTACCTGCAAGAAACCCACACAAACACAGTGAGGACATGTGGACTCTGGACAGAAGGCACCCAAGCCAAAAGTTGAACTGAAGAACCTCTTGCTGCTAGGTAACAACACTATCCGCTATGCCACTGTATCTGTTTTGGACTTATCATACTGCAGGTGCACTGTCACTAATGAATTCGTGTCATGCTACTCTGTAGTCTAATGGCACAGAACCTGTAGCTTTCACATCTGTATTTGGGTATCCAGTAGGACATGTGATCACAATAAATAACTTGAACATTTCATTTTAAGAAGGGTTCAGTTTTAATATAATTTGTCAAGAAAAGCGTACATAAATACAGAACACTCTCCCAAGCAGTAACATGAATGTTGCCATATGCTAAGTGAAACCCTTATTACAGCATTATGAAAGCAGTGACATATCATGTTTTATGATTATTTAAAGCCTCCATTCTTGAATATTTTATACATAACATTTTTCAGGCACTGAATCGTTGCTACAGAAAAACAATATATATATATTTCAAAAATATAATAAGTGCAGGTGTACAATAACTGCAGTACTGTTCATTTTTTAATAAAATGATGAATAAGGGATGTTTGCTCATTATGTGATAGGCAATCACACAGCAATGGACTCTGCCTCGGGATGCTTACTTCTGCTCTGTGTCATGAAGTTTACATGTCTTCTGAAATTACATGAGGAACATCATTCCACAGTCAAACTTTAATTTATCTATCCTAGCCATACGTATGAGACAGCAGTCATTTATGAGTTCATTTTTTTTTTCTTTTTTGTAATCACAGTGAAATGAAAAATGCAGTGATGTTATGGAAATTAGCCTCTCAGAGATGCATGCTGTTTGTGAAAATTGCTTTCTGTTGTCTGAAGCAAAACATTTTGATTGTTTTCATTATGAATGCAATGCATCATTAACCCTTTTATTGTTGACATCCTACAGAGATACGAAATGTAGTCTTAATTATTTTAAAATACGCCTTTTTGTTATTTAGCTGGTAATTAAAAACACATTAAAAGATAGTAACAGCGTTCTAATCATTATAAGCCTAAATGTATAACTGTCTACAATAGTAAGGGTTTGTTCTCAATGTTCAAAAATCATTAATAGTGTACTATGGTATAGAAGATTAGGCTTTTTTCAATCCATTAATTAAGGAAATCATTAGATAATAAGTTTTCTCTTTCTCATCAGTTATACAATCAGAGGATATTTAATCCTTTTGAAAACTGTACTCATTAGATTCTCAAAAACATTACCCCAGCAAAGACAGATTCTTCCAAAGCCAGTCTGATGATTATCTGCATATATTAAATGAACATATTAAATACAAGGCTTCTTTTTTTTTTTTTTTTTTTTTTAAGTGATGGCAGAAAAGTATTCCTCCAAAGTTAATCACTATTGCATTTTAAGTTAAAATATTAACAGCAGTGACAATATTTGTGATGCTCATTTCCTTTTATTGCTTCATTCATAGTATTTTCTTTCACTTTGGCCTGCTAGCATTCGTAAGATTACAGCTTTGGAATTCCTTGTTGTACTACTGACAGCTGCAGCACTTTTTTTTTTTTTACTATAGATATGTTTCAAGACTATTACATTTTCTTTAATTGTAACTGGCACAATATAAGGAACATGCATTTGCCACAAGCCTGTATATGACAATTAACCTTATCTTTTGTGGGAGTGCATACAAACACACACACACACACACACACACACACACACACACACACACACACACACTCATGCATGTGCACACACACACACACACACACACACACACACACACACTCATGTATGTGCACACACACACACACACACACACACACACACACACACACACACACACACACACACACACACACACACACACATGTCCACTCGCACAAATGCTTTCAGCCTGTAAAATTATGGCAGACTCCTTCAGTTCTTAAACAAATGACTCCATTTTCTAAAGTCAGATTAGAGCAACAGATACACAGCCATTTCCTAGAGTTCAGAACTACCCATTATTAAACTATCAATTTGCATACCTCCTTCATACAAGAGCAAGGCAGCACAGTATTGAGGATGGTCCTGCCTGTTACAAGCCAATACTCTACAATTCTGTTGCAATCTGTTACTTTGGGTGAATTTTTTAAATAAAATGTAACATTTCACAAACTTAAGTCTCAGTAAAGTAATGCTTAATACTATTAAGTACATAAAATGAAAGGGCTATGATAAAATGCACAACTGAAGGCTTATAAGAGAATTACAACTAGATGCAGAGATTCTATTCTATAGGAGAAAGACCCAATTATTGTATAGCTGCTATTTTGCAGACATATAAACACACAGTCACTACTGTAATAATGTATAAATTATTCAGGTGATGAAACTACATGATTTATTTAAACAAAATGGAGGAATTTTGAAAAAACATGGCTTTTGCCATATGTCTGTCGGTCCATTCCACAGATTTTTTTAAAGTGTGAGCTTCAGCGATATCTTGGTACTTAATCACTTTACTCACTTTTCTTGGCCAGTTGCGCTGCTTTTTCCTCATGGTCATGGTCAGTCATGTTGAATAATGATGCTGAGTTTCTATTGGTTGTGTTGACTAATGTTCCCAAAAATGGGCATGGATATTTGATGGTGATAAGAGGGTTCAGGTTACAGCCTACTCTGACATATACCGGCCACTCATACTAACAGTGGTAGGGTTGTATATGTCACTTTTGGCTGTCTGCCTTCCATAAAGACCAGCAGTCATGGGTCAATTACTCACTGACCAGCCAATGTCTAGTTGCCCTGTTTGGGTTACTTGGGATAGCTCTGTTGAGTGAAAGTTGGATGTAAAACCAATCAACCTGCCACGCATGAACTAAGAATGCTATATTCAGTGTGGTTTCACTGACAGAAGGATGCATCTGTGAACTGGATGACATGATAATAAAGAGGAAGCTAGATATCCTGTCTATCCAGTAGACAAGATGGAAGGCAGTGTGCTAAAGCCACTTGACTTGGGATCCAGAGGGATATGATCAGAATTAGTGACAGTAAAATAATGGCAGACAATGCAAACTGATATAGGGATATTTCTTCTGGCACTTCAGTGTAAGGTTAAGGCAGTATTCATTATCTCAGCCTAGGTTCCACAGCAGGGTTGTAATAGTGAGGAAAAGAATGCATTCAGGAAGCTGTTGCAGGACCTACTAGACAAAGCAGGGCAACAAGAATTCGTGCTGATGATGAATGACCTGAATGCATATAACAGAACAACGTATGATGACTGCCTTGATCGACATGGATGGGGCAACAGAAATAATGCAGAAGAGGCCATTCTACACTTCTCTCTTGCAAATATATTGATAGTGGCTACCACATGGTTCAGCAAGAGAGACAGTCACATTATCACATACAAGAGTGGTCAACATACAACTCAGACTATGTCCTCATAAGAAAAGGACACTGTGATACAATCACTGATTGTAAAGCTATCCCCAGTGAAACAGTCAGCTGACAGCATAAATCACTGTTTATAGCAATCGGATGCAAGCAGTGGTTGGAGAAGGCTCTAACTTTAACATAGATTATGCTCAAGTCGTGGAGAGAAAGGACAGGAGTTCATGGAATCGCTCAAGACTCAATCACCTCAGGAAAAAGAGTAAATAGGTGGAGTTGAAGAAGAACAGCATCATCTTAAAATCACGTGTGAGGACTATAGAACAGATATGTGTCTGAGCCATGTATTGAGATAACATGCTTAAAGAAAGCTGGTGGTGGAATGCAGATGCCCAGGAAGTCATCAAAATAAATAAACAATTAAATAAATAAAGAGTGCAAGAAAAACTGGGAGATAAAAAAAGATGGACCAGGCTAAGAAGTAATATGGTTGGCTAATAAAGAGGCTGAAAGAGGAGTTGCAATAGCAAAAACAAGACATCAGAGGCACTCTACCAGCTTCTGGAAAGTGACTCAGTAGATGGCACAAAGAAACTCTATCTGGTTGCAAGGCAAAGACAGTAATATAAAAAAAGATAGTCAATCGCCCTACATAAGGGATGCCAGCAACATCCTGCTTATCATTACACATGACATCAAATGCAGATTGAAGGAGTACTTTACAGCTTCTGAATGAAGAAAACCCCGTGGAAACTGTACTGCTCAGACACAACCTATGATGAGAGAAAAGGAGGAGCCCACCATAGTAGAAGTAAGAACAATACTAAAGAAAATGAAATGGCTCATATGAAGTCACAGCAGATATGATGAAGTTGCTAGGTGAGATAGGGCAGAAATGGCTACCAAGGGTACTCATAGAAATATGAGGAGAAAGGCATATCCCAGTTGACTGGAGAATAAGCATAGTAGTTCCAGTGTCCAAGAACAAAGGGGACATTCACACCTGTGGGCAGTATAGAGGTATCAAACTAATATTACAATGTATTAAAGTTCTGGAGAGGGTGATTGATAAATGAATATTCAGCGTAGTAGAAAATAGAATGAGAATTGAGCAGTTCAAGGTTCAGATCAGAATGTAGCACAACTGACTGATGCTTGCAGTAAGACAGATAGCTGAGAACAAGCTGGAGATGAGGAAAGAATACATCTGGGCATTTCTAGACTTGGAGAAACCATGCATCATGGTCCCAAGAAAGCTTATTTTGGCAGTACTGAGGTGGTTTGAAATCTCTGAAACATTGGTAGAATTAGGGTAGGCTTTGTACAATGATCCAGTGACTGAAGTACAAACAGTGTTTGATCTCATAGCGGGATTCCCAGAGGGAGTGGGTGTGCACCATGGTTCAGCTCTGAGCCACTGTTGTTCATGCTGGTGATGGACTACATTAGCAAACAGGTTGGAGAGAGCAGATCAACAAATTTGGTGTATGCAGACAATGTGGCATTACAAGCAGACTCTGAGCAAGAGCTTCAGCAAAGAATAGGGGAAAGAAATGCAAAATTGAAGGCACATGGGTGAATGTGAATACAAATAAGACAGATGTAATGGCAGCAAATGAGGGAAATAAGAAGAAGCTGGGAACTGAGATAAAAGAGAAAAGAGTGGAACAGGTTAACAATTTCAAGTAGCATGGGGTGAGGAGAAGGGACGTCTGTATGAGGAGATCAAATCTAGAATCTGAGAGGCTGCAGCCAACTGGCATTGAGTGTTGGGGTAGTGGATAACAGAAGAATGTCAAAGAAGATGAAAAGTAAGGTACACAAAACAGTGGTGTGATCAGTACTGCAGCATGGTGAAGAAAACTGGGCATAAAAGTCAGAGCAGTTGAGGAAGCCAAGCAATAGGTGCTGGGATGCACACTGTGGGACAGATGAAGAAATGAGGACATCAGAGCAGAAGCCAAAGCAGCTCCTACTGTTTGGGCCTTGCCTTTGTTTTCTTGGACAGCAACTTTTTGCAAAGCATATTTTAGATTGTGACCCCGAGCATGTGTTTAAGTTTAGAGAATACAAGTTTTAGCTAAAAGTTTGAGAGGTGGTGATATTAACAATAAATTAGAAATGGCTGGATTGTGAGGCTGGATGCCAATCATTCTCCTGGCTTAAACAGTGCATGCCTATTTTAAGGCAAAAACAAATGGTGTCACAAATATAATATGTGCACACTATAGAGTTTTTTAATCTTTATTTGTAGAAGATCTATTAACGTTTTTAAATAATTTAATGAAGTGTGTGTGTGTGTGTGTGTGTGTGTGTGTGTGTGTGTGTGTATATATATATATATATATATATATATATATATATATATATATATAGATATCATTTGGTAATTGTATTACAATGAATTAATTTATGTTGTTTTTTGAAGAGTTCTGCATATGTCACTTCAAATTTCAATTTGTGAGATGATTAATGGTGAATTTCTATTAGGGGTTTGTGTCTTGTGATTGATTTGAATTTTTATATTTAAAACTGTCATTTGATATGAGAGTTGTATTAACACTGATGAAGGGAATTGTCCTGAAAGCTTTGTTTGTTTAATACACAATCTGGCATTTTAGAGTCTGGCAAGCTTGCGTCATAGGCAGGGAATCTTCTACATAACGAATTTATCCCTCCAAGAAGTTCTGTTTATGTCACATTAAGAGATGAGAGTTTTAGTGGGAGGCGGTCTTATTACTACCAGTTTTTCCTGGGGTGGAGAAGAGATTGTAAAGCAGGACCCTTACTTCTTCCCAAATGGGTAGATACATATCACATTGCAGAAGTCTGTACATGACAGAATAAAGTGAAATACTTCTTAATCTATTCTGAGAGTCAAGGAACCCTATCTCTTTGACTTTCATGGTCAATAAACATTGATGCATTTCATTCTGTGATATGTTTTTGGTAAGATGCACACTAATTAAAACATTATATTCAATGACTGGCCTAATAAGAAAAGGAAGTAAGAAGACTAAGAGCTCGTTGGATATTGAGGATATACCATTGGTAGTTTAATGGTCAATGAAAAAAGATTTCATTACCTTTATTGAAATTTCATTATCAAAACCATAGCTGATTTTTTTGGCAAAAGCACCTAGATCTACAACAATTATATTTCCCATCTCAATAATCCTAGCAATGTTTCTAGATATCTTGCAAATGATATCCAACTCCTTGAGAGGCAATATGGGCAGTCACTGCTACCCACATAGTTGTCAAAGCAAAGGGGGGGAATGGAAGTAGATTGCCATGTCTTTTTTCCATATCTAATGGATATGCCCTCACATCTACAGGCAGTTTAGAACCTCTGATCTGTTTATATTTGCATTAATAACTGCAAAACTATGCTACATACAAGCTGCTGAAATATTTATTTTAAAAAAATGTACATAATGGGCAACACAAATGCAATTATCATTTGACCTCTTCTAATACTGTTAAACAGATATTAAATGCTGTTACTATACTCTTTATTTATATTGCCATAATTTTCCTAGTTCGCTAAATATCTCAGCAACCAAGCAACATAGACAGAATGGGTTAGCTTCATATGAAAGCTCAATGATGGATGAATACAATGCTGCACAGAGGATGTGTATAATCAGAGTGGTTACTGAGGTAATGTAAGCTGTTTACAAAACAATATAAAAATAATATTTCCTGTGTTTATTTTGACTTGAAAAATCAACTTTAAGACTTAGAATCTAATAAATGTTTCAACTGTAAACATTAGTTTGTGCTGAAGAGTTTGCCATTTGCACTTCTTTACTAACAGTCATATTTCTAGAGCCATGAGCATTTGCTTAAACTGTAAGGATTTAACTTGATTTTGTCAAAAGACTCAGTTTGCAGCCATTAGTTAGAGTGCAAACACCCAGAGCATCTTTATAGGGTATGAATTAAATTAAGTTGGGCTTCATTTACGTTATCGTTAATGGAAAAGATGTGCTTCACAGTTTTAAAAACACTACATTTTATTTGCATCAAGTTTGCAACAATGGTCAGAAGACCATGTGCTAATTATATTATGCCCATCACAAAGAAAATAAGATTCTTTGGAGGAATAAATATTTGCATCCACTCTGTTGTCACCTGCAAACTTTGTCAACCACAAGACATGGACCTGCATATTCATGTGATAGAAGCAGATGTCACAGAGATCAGGACTCGTACAGTCAGACCTGCGGAACTCCACTAACAACTAATCTTTTAGATGAGAAGACTGCATTAAATAAATTCTCATCTTGTGTCCACAGAGACCTAATTTGCAAACTATTGAGAAACATAGGAGTTAATATTTAAGCTGATAAGACTGTCAATGTCGCTAACATTTGGAGTAATGCCCAATATCTTAGCAAGGTCAAGATAAGTAGCACTATTATAATGACTTCCCTTAATGACAGCAGTCACAATCTAAAAAAAAATAAAATAAAAATAAATAAATAAATAAATCAGCCAAATTAGGTAAGATAAACTTTCCCTTCTCAAAGATGTATTCTCTAGGATCAAGCGTGTGTAACATTTAAGCTCTAATGAGCTTGACTGAAATCCACTGCATAATTTTGCAGATTGCACTAGTGAGGCTAATACAAAGATATTTTTTACAGTCCATTTCACCATCACCTTTTTCCAGATGCATCAAAACAACTGTTTTCCATAGCTCAGATGCATAGATAGGATAAATTAAAAAGTTTAAGGAAGGAGTCAGATATAATACACTTTGTGAAAACATCAAGGCAGCATGGAATAATGTCCAGATCAGTGGCTCTTTCTTTTTATTGTTTTGTTAATAATTTCCAGGATCTGGACTGTGATTTTTTTTTTAATTATTTACAGTAGGTTTTGAACAACCCAGCATCCTATTGAAGTGTGCTCGCCACTTAGCCATCCACTACAGCAGCTAAGCTGAACAGAGCCTCTCGCATCCTTCAGGAATGAATACAAACCAGATCCTCCAATTGAAAGAAAACAAGAAATACATCCATATAAAACTGTAAAGTTTAGCTATCCACTACTGCAGCTAACCTGAACAGAGCCCCTCGTGTCCTTTAGGACTGAATACAAACCAGCTTCTCCAATCAAAAGAAAACAAGAAATGCATCCATATAAAGCTGTAAAGTGTATGTTCCCATTTTAGTCTCAGTGTTTACTATACAATTTTCACTCTACGGTTATATCTCTGCCTGATATAGTAGTGGCGCACACACTAACGGGAGTTCTGGTACCCTGTACTGCCCCTCTCCTGCTCCACTTTTTCCCTTCTCTCTCAAAACTGGTACACTTTTCCAAGCTAAGTGACTGCCTTGTACACTAAATTAGTTTTGACTTCATTTAAGCTCTGCCTTCAGCCAATCCCCAACAGCTTAAGTGCACCCTTCCCCTGCCAGCACTTACCTGTGACAGGATACTTTTCTACAGGACTTTTTCTCTCTTCGTCATGGAGCAACCTGCTCCATTCACCCCCGCTTCACTCGGGCTCACTCCACCCCCCTACCCACCCCCATTCCCTCCCATCCCCCATATCATCTGATTTATTCTCCCACCTCTCACACCCTCCTACCAATTAGCCAATCAACCCTCTTCCCACCCTAATCAACCCCTAACCCCTCCCACATTCTCACTTCTCTACTCAACTCGCCCACATCTCATCACCTCTCTGCTCCATTTATCTGATTAACCTCCCCTATTTACATATTCTACAATGATTACTACTCATACTGTATTACTCCTATCCTTTCTAGTATGCATTCTTCTACTAGCATCCACAATAACCACCTTTACTTCACTCAGCATTACACTGTATCAATCACCAACTCTCCCCCTGTACTCTAGCTCTGACTTGATCAACCCAAATATTATCATCTCTCCCCATCTTTTCATAACAAATACTGCTCTTCTCTCTATAGATATGTCTCCTCCCAACCACATGTATCCCCGCCCCATTCTCTCTCCTTATAGATATGTCCCCTCCCAACCACCTGTATCACCGTCCCATTCTCTCTCCTTATAGATATGTCCTCTCCCAACCACCTGTATCACCGTCCCATCGGCTGCATGAAAAACTTTCACATCTGCTGCTCCACTTCCTAACCAGCATCAGATTGTGTGAAGATATTCACCCTAACAGAGATCCACATCCCCCCAAACCACTACTGTTACCCTTCAGCCACATCTACAACTCACCCAATCCACCCTATACTAAATCCAACAAATATGATCTTCTCCTAATCAACTTCAACCTGCGAAATATACTTAATAGATTTCATGATTTCCAGGCTGCAATTTCTTTCTACTCCCCAGACATTATTATTGTAACTGAACCTGGCTCAAGCCACATATTAAAGATCAAGAAATCTTATCCACTGGCTATAACATCATCCGCTTCGACAGAACTAAAAAACATGGTGGGGGTGTTGCTATCTTTTCCAAAGACACCATTAACTTGGAACAAATAAACTGTACCCCTCCGGACCTCCCCAGCTTAGAACTTATAGCAACTCACCTTAAAATCAACTCCCACAAAACACTAACATCATAGTTACTTACCTCGCCCCAGGAAACAACCATAATAGGAAACCTTCTATATTGGATATCTACTAACTTCACCCAGGAAACTGTTGTTCTTGGAGACTTCAACCTAGACTGGCTTACATGCTCATCTGAAAACCCCTCTAATGTTATAAACCTCTATAATTTCCCCCAACTATACAGTCCCTACCTGCACTGACAAACATTCTCATAAACAATCCATCCTAGATTGGATTCTTATAAATAATTCTGCTGCAGACTACGCTGCGGGCTGCCTTCCAGACACCCTTAGTGACCATGCACCAAACTTCATCATCAGAAAGAAACTTCACCTCCCCAAGAATACCAACTTCAAACTTATTTGCAACAAAAAAAAACTTCTCTGCCCCTCTGTTTAACTCCCTTCTCCAGCATTATGACTGAAGCCCTCTAAAAACCTTTCAACTTGATCTTGCAGTCCAATATTTCAATGATGCTTTCCTGAATATATTAGATAGCTTAGCTCCCATCAGGAAAATCCACACCAAAGCCAAACATCTGCCATGGTTATCAGAAAACTGCAAATCATTACTAAAACAATGAGATAAATCCTGATCAACCTACCACCAAACTAAAAATGTAAAAGACCTTCTAGAATTTAAGCAACGATTGAATCAAACCACAAAACAGATTTTACTAGACAAAAAAATCTTTCTTCCTTAACTTGCAGCAGAAGCATACACATAACCCAGCAAAATTCTGGCAAAGCATTAACTACCTCCTAAAGCTTGGCAAATCTTCAATCTCACCCCTAACCATCTCAAACATCTCAGATAGTCTAGCCTCTCAATTCAACTCACATTTCATCAACTCCATAACATCCCTCTTACAAAATAACCCCAGTGTACCACTATCCATCCCAAATCCCTCCAATTCCTTCAGCTCTTTCTCCTTATCACCAATCCAGACTAGCTACATTAAAATACTTCTTACAAAATTTAAGCCCTCTTCCCCTGCTGTCAACCTTCTCCCAAATGAATTCTTAAAGGTAGCTGCTCCTTCTATCTGCTATCCTATCTCCATTCTTGTTAATTGTTCCATCGCAGAAATGTATGTCCCTACCATCTGGAAAATCTCTTATATCATACTACTCCACAAAGGTGACCCATCCACTGAGCTCTCTAACTACTGCCCCATCACTCTCCATTCACCCCTACCAAAAATTTTAGAAAAATGCATCCGCCATCATCTACATAATTACCTACTTTCTAACAACATGCTATTCAACTCACAACATGGTTTCAGACCTAAACACAGCACCACTACTGCTCTGATCAGCTTCACCAACACAGTAAACCTCCATAAAAACAAAGGCCTCTTAGTCTCTTCAGTCTTTCTAGACATGTCAAAAGAATTTGACACTGTCTGCCATCAAAATCGTCTTAACAAACTTGGCTCTTACAACTTAAGATCTTCACCCCTATACTTGTTTCACAGTTATCTCTCCAATAGACAGCAAGCCACCAAATAGAGCAACACCCTCTCACCCCTTCAACCTATCTCTGTAGGAGCTCCAGAAGCTCCATTTTAGGACCCCTGATTTTCACCATTTTCACTAATGTCCTCCGCTCTGCCACTAAGCATGCCACCTTGGTCCAGTACACAGATGATGTCACCGTCATCTGCTCTGCTTCCACCATCCCTGAACTTCAGCACAAAACACAAAAATCCCTACTAGTCAAGGAAACCTACTTGAAAACAAACTCATCATCAAATCAAATAAAACAAAGCTCATGGTCTTCACCAAAAACAGGTCCACTAACAGTAACCTTCCACTCACCATCTATTCCTCTAACCAAACTGTAGTCAAACCCATAGAACAGACCAAACTCCTTGGCATCATAATCGACAATCAACAATCAACTAAAACTTGACAAACACAGAGCAATGACTATAAAAAAAACATATAAAATTAGGTCAACTCTATTAAGCTAAACCCTATCTCACCAAAACCTCCAGACAAACAACTGCCAGGTCATTTCTCCTGTCCTCCCAACTCTACTCCTCACAAATCTTCACTAACTTTCGCATGGCTGATCTAAATCTTCTTGAGTCATGCTATAATAAAATAGCCAAATTTGCAGCCAACATTCCCTATGGGAATCGCCACTGCCTAGCTCTAAAAAATTTAGACTGGATGAAGCTACCTAATGTACTTCAATTCAAGCAACTCATCATTGCCTATACTATTCTAACCAAATCAGATAACTGTCCTGACCTAAAAGACATAGTTCAAGCTAAAAATAACATCAGAGACCTTTGATCCTCTGACAAACTCCTGCTAAAAAGTTACCATATCTCTAAAGAGTTTCAGAGACTCACTGTCCTCCAGCAAAATATCCAAGTCTTGTAACCTATTACCTCAGCACATGCTCAATTTAAATATGGCATCCAAATTCGAACAAAGCTTCAGAGAACATCTATCCAATCACTGGCCCTGTCCTTGCTCCAACCCCGACTAGCATTCTGTATTATTTTTCTTGCCTCAGATTCTAGGTCCACCATTTCTACATGCCTACTAGTTCAGTCTATCAGACTTATGTATACTCTAATCTAATTCTGCTGTAAAATAACTTGTGTCTAACTCCATTCAGTTTCTGTATATTTACTGCACTTCTGTAATTCCAATTCCGAACTAGTTGTTTGTGTGACTTCTGTCTAATTTTTGCTATTTGCATTTAAGTTTTTGTTTTTAATTATTCTGTACAAATGTAAAACTGTTTGCTGTTTCATGGAGCTTTTCTTCCTGGTTCTTCCCTGAAAATGGGCTTCCAGCCCAGCAGGACATTTACCCAGTAATCAAATGTAAAATAAATAAATAAATAATATTAATGGGAGAAAATGGTGTAAATAATTCAGGTGAGGTAATATTGGAGTGTGAGGGGAAGAAAAGGAAAGGAAAGGTTTGAGCTACATTGGTGAGCCAGGGCCTTTGCTATGGTTTTGTCATCAGAATAGTTAGTTCTATTCACTCTGAGATCAGTACTTCTAATACTCCTAATAGGTTCATAGATTCATCGCTAGTGTACTAGGTTAGCAGAACTGCGGGCCATTTTAAGCCTAGTCAGTTTCCCTTTTTGTGTTCAATCTAACCCGACCCATTTGGTTAGAGACTGGCCTTACCCATTCCATGGCTGATACTTATATATAAAATCTAATGACAAAAGCTGAGATCACACCATAGATAATTTGAAAAGAACCATGCATGGAATAAAGCATTTAAGAGCTAATAATAATTCCAATATAAATACTATCATTAATAATAGATTGAGTCTAATGCACTGTTTAATTAAAAATAAACAACATTGTTAATAATACATATATTACCAAAATAAGTATAAATGATTATATAGTAGTAATGTTCTGATATAGTTGAAAAAATGTTATGACTGTCATTTGAAGAGTTATCTTCCATTAGTTCATCTTCATTCTTGTTTTTCTTAATTATCCTTTAAAGGTCCATACTATACTGTTTATACTCATCCTGTAGGGCAGAAAACTTAACATAGATCATATAATTTTCTCCTCTTTCTATAAAGTCTGTTTACCTGTGAGTTTCACAATATGGGGTTAAGCTCTATTCAACATCATATTTGAACCTATTAGGTACTGGCTTACTTTTGTTTTTAATTTCTCCATGTCTTTTGGGTTTCTAATACCATGACGGGAATGGACCCCATTCATAAGTGAAAGTATGACTAAAGTTGATGAAATTAATATTGTTTCAATCTTTGATATTAGCCAGAAATGCTCATCACAGCACCTGCATTATTCCCAGAATTGACTCCTTCTGCAATTCATATGGCGTTAACATGTATTGGTAACATATCTAAGTATGATTGTGAATTCTTTTTCATAAGACCCGTTGCTCCTACTACTTTTGTAACTGTCTGGGTATCCTTCTTCAACATTGCCCTTGTTTCTGCCTGCAAACCCTGATATTTTATGACTTTGTGTCCATCTGTGCATAAGACACTGTAGTCACATGGTGTATCAATGTCAATGATCAATGTTACTTTTGTCTTCATAGGTTCATAGGTTCATAGGTTGGTACTAGGCTATTGGCCCTAGGCCCTATACAAGCCTAGCCGTAACAATTCCCTGGCTATTTCTTCCCACACTATTTACTTCCCTGGACCCCTGTCTAGCAGGGCGACTGACGTGATCCCTGGGGTGAATTTCCTTTCTCCCATCCAGTCATCAAGGTTCCTGGACTACTATATCTGTTTTTCTCACAATTATTTTTTGAACTGTTGGTAATGAGTGATACCATGTGATATAAATGTCACCATTTTCTATGATGCTTTGTGACTCATGCTTCCAGTGATTTTCAGGTATTCAGTATTATAATGTTTGCACAATCCCCAATGCAGCACTCTTGCCACATTATTATGCCTTTCAGCATACAGACCTTCGGCCATTAGTATATCACAACCAGCAACAAGATGTGTGAAGGTTTCCAATTTTCTTTTACAAAATCTATGTTTGTCTGTTTCTCCCACATGTTCAATGAACTTTGCAAACCAATGTGTATGTAGTCAACTATCTTGCACTGCCTATATTAACCTTTCTTATTTTGGTTTAAATTCACCTATACTTAAGCATTCCTGCATTAAGTCCTAATCAACATATGGTTGTTGCAAGAGTTTTTGATACTTGCAATGATATCTATGCATTTTTCACATTTCTTGCCTTCTCATCTGATCCTTTACCTTATATTCTTTCTTTTGATTTTTGGCACATTCAGTTGCTCCCTGATTTTTATCTACTTCTGATATGATTTCCATTCCCGCATGACACCAATATGCTACTGCTAAACTAAGCAGGGAAGTCATCTTAGACATATTCTCTTCATGTTTTAAAACATTCGTTATGTTTGGGGCTTGTGAGGTGAGCAGATATGTATGCAGTTCTACAATTGCACATCTATTGATGTAATCAATTTTGAGGAGACCCATACCTCCTTCAAAACAGGAAATATATTGTCTTGGTATACACTGAGTTTTATAAATCATTTGAGAAACATAAAGCATCCTTCTTGTTTTCCTGTCCAACTGATCCAACACCTTTTGGGGCCAGTTAATCACTCCAAAACTGTGTGTTAGGACAAAGAAGAACAAATTGGTTTATAGCTTGGACTTTGTTCCTGTATGTCAGCACTGTTTTCAGTATTAATTTTAGTTTTCTAAAATATTCTTTACTAAATTTTATTTATATTTGTTCATGTTTTATTCTTGATCCTTCATCAATTCCCAAATATTTATACACTGCCTCTTGCTCGAGTTCTCTTATATCACATTCCTGTGACAGGCTGATGTTTTCTTGGTGCTGCAGCTTTCCTGCTTTAAAGGTTGCTTTTGTGCATTTATCAAGACCAAATGACATTCTTATATCAACTGAAAAAGTTTTGAACACTTGCAGTTGTGCTTTCAGTTCCTCATCTGATGAACTATACAGATTTAAATTGTCCACTAAAAGAAGATGAGAAATCTTTGTACTTCATTGTTTTCTGGGAGCCAAATTATAGCCATGATGTAATCTGTTAAGTAGAGAGCTTAATGGGGTAAGGGCAAGACACAAGAGCAGTAATGACAAAAGTCACCATGGAGTATCTTCCTTTGAAATTTTATCCCTGGAATAATAATTTGTCCTTTATCATGGCTTAACTTCAAAGTGGTTTGCCAGTTTCATGGTGCTGTAATGCAGTTGAAAAATGTAGGGTGTATCTTCTACATTTTTAAGCACTCTATTTATCCATGAATACTGGATAATTTCAAATGCTTTTTTGTAGTCTATCCATGCCATACTTAGATTCTTCCCCTTTTTACAGTTTTCCATTATGACTTTATTTAACACAAATGGTCATTTGCTCCATATGACATTCTTTTGTTAATCTTTTGTTCTACTGCCATGATCAAGTTTTCTTTTAATGACTATAAACTCTGTCAGCATCAATTCCAGTGTATAGTTTATATGTTGTCGGAAAGCAAGTTATTGGTCTATAGATTTTAGGATAGCTTGCAGATTTACTCTTAATTGTGTGTATTCTTTTACCTGTTGTTAACCAGGGGTGTCTATTTGGAGTGTGCATGTAAATAGTACTTACTCATGGCTACATCTTCATGTAAAGATGTTAATACTTTTAGCCAGAAGTTAGTTACTGCATCTGGGCCTGAGGTTTTCCAGTTACGAGGTTTTCTGAAATCTGTTTCAATATTTCTGGCCGTTAGTTCATCCCATTTGATATTCTGTATATTTAAACTTCTTATTCTTTCTTTTATTTCTTCTATCCATTCAGCATCTTTATTATGTTCCACAGGTTCTCCATTGATATTTCTCCAAAATGTATCTATTTCTTCTTCTTTTTTTTTGGTGTTTTGAAATTCCTTTTTCCTTGTTTTCCAATTCTCTATAAAACTTTTTTTGGCTCATCAATAAATTGCTTATTTTAAGAGGTTCTCTGGTTCAATCCTCGGCTAGGGTGCCTTCTGTGTGGAGTCTGCATGTCCTACCTGTGGTCGCGTGGGTTTCCTCCGGGTGCTCTGGTTTCCTCCCACATCCCAAAGACATGCAGTAGGTGAATTGGACACTCCAAATTGGCCCTAGGTGTTAGTGTGTGCATGTGTGTGCCTTCTGTGGAAGGTTGGGCACCGGGCTGGCATCTAGACAACTGTAAAACTCCACTGCCAATCATGAGCGGACAGATGATCCACTGTGGCGATCCCTAACCGGGAAAAAGCCGGAAGAAGAAGAAGAAGAAATTGCTTATTTTGTACTTTTCCTTTATATTTATCTGCATATGTGTTTTTCTGCCTGTGCTGATATGTTTAGTTTATTGTTTGCAATAGTGCACAATATATCTTGATCTGTTCTGGTACCGTGCATTGCTTATACCATGTCTATTTTTCTGAGTACTTTTGTTGATCTATTTCCTCTTCTATACTCTTCTAACAGTGACACTTCTTGTCTTATAATTGCCGTATAGTTTTCTCTTTTTGATATTTCCTTGATTGCATTTGATTTCTCCCCATTCCTTTCCCTTACTGCCCTGTGTTTTTGTGGTAAGACTTTATCTGTTATTAATTTAGCTGCACAGTAAGATATCCTATTTACTTCTGTTATAGTGCATGGATTTCTATGAACAGTCCTAGTTATCATGTTCATTTCTTTTATCAAACTTCTAACTGTTTGCGTCTATTGACTTTCTGCAGTCTATTTCTTTCATTGATCTTAATATGTTCCTCCATCTCTATTAAATCAAGAAACTCTTCTCTTAGATCATTGTCTTCTAAACTGAGGGCACATTCTTTGTTCTCCATTTTCTGCGGGCATTCAACAGAAAGTTCCAGAGCATCTTCTTGTGCCACATTCTCTTCAGTTTCATCCTGTGTCACATGGGAACTCAATGGCCTATCACACCACAATGTTGACTGCATCAGAGTTTTCACAGTTTCCTGTTCCTTCTCTTACTGTGCAACTCCAAATGAACTACTGTACTGGTTTTCTATGAAAGGCTCTACATTAAATAACTCAAAATGACCAGTAAGAGACTATAAAGATACTTTAATGGAAAATGGCAAGCATTTTTGTTCTTAGATAGAACTTCATCAGACAAATCCATTACAAGTAATACTCCATTTAAATAAAGTTTCCCATGATCACATGTTCAATACCTCTGTGCTTTAACTCTTACTTCTCCAAACCACTTTAAAATTCTCTCTCTGGAAAACTATAAGAATTCAGTCTAACTTGCCAGCAGTATTCCTTCCAATCTAAATCATTTTCAGCTTCAAATCTTTCATCAGAATTATCCACTTGATCTATGATTGAAAAAATGGCTTCATTCGTATGAGCTTGTAATACATGATTTGCCAAAGTATTACATCTACTTTTTGATAGCATACAAATGTTCATGTACTCTCATATAAAATGCCCTTGTTGTCTTTCCTGTGTAAGAAGCTTAACATGTTCCATACAGAACAATGTAGACTGCATATTTTTTTTTCCAAAATGTTTTTATTCATTTTATAACACAATAACTTAACAGTATGGTAACAAGAAAAAAAAAAAACTATATACAATATTCATAATAACTAAAAATATATACATAGAAGAACACTTAGTATTTCTCTAACAGATTAGACAATTTTGTCCAAGCAATTTAACGATGGGTTGTGTTGTTAGTCCTTGATTTTATAGTAGTAATCTCATTCTTACAAATGTATTTCACAAGATGAATAAATTCAGCTTTAAAGACAGGAGTAGATTGGAATTTTCAGTTTTTAGTAACAATTTTCCTTGCTACAGAGATGACAGACCATAGTGTTTGTTTTTTAGGAATGACTTCAGGAACATTGAAAAGAATAAGGGAGTCAGAAATTATACAGTTGTCATTCCATAGAGCTTTACAAATGGGGAAATTATTTTGCAATTAACAACCATATGTATCCAGTCAGCATCAGGGTGTCCACATCTCCAGCATTTCATTTAATCCTTCTTGTGCATTATTGCTAGCATATGTGGAGTGAGAAAACATCTATGTAAAAATTGCCATGTGTATACACGCCAGAACGAGGAAGATGTGGATTCCTTCACTGACTGTACACAAAGTTTTTTTTATCTTTTTCTGAGAATACTTGTCTATTAACTTCACTTGAATAATTCCAAACAGGAACATCTGTTTTGCTAAAAATATTTCTGAGAATTTTATAAATAATTGATATGTATGCTGCATTCTTGGATGAGCTATTAATAATTGTTGAAATAAAATCTAAGATTTTTAAGTTAATCTTATTGTATGCCTCTAATGAGGGTACGAGCTTAATACGTATGAAGTCCTTACAAGTTTGGATATACAGCCAATTGCAATTTTGCAAACTCTATCTGCTGATCAAATAGTCTGCAGAATTTTTTTTATTAGCCAAGAGAAATTGATTCCAATATAACAGGTCACCCTTCATAAATTCTAACATTTTATGGGTATCAAAAGATATCAAAGATTCATTTGTGTAAGCAATAGGAAACATAATTATTAATAAAGCTTTTTAAACAACAACAATATTTGGTTTGGAAGAGGTGTGAGAACAAGTTTTGACCTTTCACTTTGAATACATATTTTTAAAATCCATATAAATATGTTTGTATGTATCTGAGTATATTGTTCAAGCAATGTCTTATTACTATTAAGAAATAAGGTTTTATGTATTGATTTACAATATGATGTATAAGAAGTATTATTCCAAAGCAACACCATGTTATTAAATGTGGGGTATAAATAAAAATCAGTATTTGGAAATCCTATACCTCCTTCATGCCATCTTGTGGTTTGCCAGAGAAGAGATTTTTTTGTTTTTTTGGGGATACCAAAGGAAGTCAAGTAATAAGTTATTAATTTTCTGTTTAATTTTGGCAGGTGGGGGAATTATTAGAGCTTGGCTAATGAATACGATTTTAGGTAACAATATCATTTTGATTAAAGTTAGTCTGAGTTCAAATGTGAAGAAGAATTTGTTCCAACAGTTGGTTAGACTGCTAATTGAGTTTATAAGTTGTTGGCAATTAAACGTGAGTGTTTTTTTTTTTTTTTTTTCAAAAACAGAAAGTTACAAGACAATGTAATTAGATTATTGTCCTTAATAGACTTGGCAAACAAGAAAAAAATGAGCTTTCTATTTTAAGCCTTGATATAGATGAAACGTTTGACTCCCTAAGTTGGCCAAATATATTTAAAGCTCTGCAAAAATACAATTTCTCCACAAACTTTATAGGATTAATTAAAGGGGAAAAAAAAAAAATATATATATATATATATATATATATATATATATATATATATATGAAAAGTTCATAGCCTATGTAAAGATTGGATCTTATCTATCTAGCCCATTCAAAATATTAAGAGATACTAAACGGGGGTGTTGCCTCTCCCCATTACTCTTTGTCCTGGCTATTGGGCCTCTTGCAAATTATTTTAGAAATAATGACAGTGTTAAAGGATATAAAGCATCAGACAAATTATCCCCCAAAATACAACTGTTTGCTGATGACTTACTAGTAACTTGTAATGATATTGAAAATTCAGATCACCTATTACATAATCTAGACTTTTTTGCAAATATCTCTGATCTAAAATTCAATCACAACAAAACTCAGGCACTTCTAGTGAATAAAAATGTTACTATGAAACTTACATCAAAAAGAGACATAAATTTGGATGGCACACATATTAAATATCTAGGTATCATTATGTAGACTACACATTTTGACTTACAGGAAAACTTCATACACAATTTAATCTCAGAATTATTGATTTCTAAAAAATACTAGTTTCTTCTTTAATATACTTGCAAGACTTGCAAGCATGACATATAAACATTAACCCAGAAGAAACTGTATGATTACAACCATATAATGGTCTCTTTTGAAAATGATCTTTTAAATTTTTATCGTTCTTAGTGGCCTGATTTCTGGCAAATTCTGTGGATGAAAGGAGCATTAAGAATCTTATTAACAGTAAATGGAGATTTCTTATGAATCTTCCAGAACTGAAGAATATAATCGGGGAAAATCCATTTTTTGTCACTAAGAAGGGTAAAACATTACATCTGTCCATGATATATGCTATATAAAATACAGTCTATATATCAATGTCTTCTCCATGAGATTTTGCGAAAACAGGGTCCACCAAGTGAAGGTATTCACCAAGACTTGAAGATGAATTTAATTCCAGCAATACTACTTACCTTTGCTAACTGATTTATCATCTCTCCATTCGGACCTATACATTATCTTAGATGACTATGAAAATCATGGGTAAGTGGTGACTTTAGAGATCAGATCAAGCATTTTTTTAATTTGTAAAGGCCTCTGATAGGGATATAAGACTGGTTTTGGAGTAGTTTCTGAATGTAGTTAAATTTGTGACCAATTTAATACTAATTTTGAGTACAAATATACCAGTCTGATGGTTAGATTTGTTCAAAGAAGGGATATAATTAGTAGGTATGTAGACAGGTAACATTCACAAGTCCAAGGTTAAATATAATATCCTTGCTGTGGGAATGTGGACAGCTTGATCTATGGAGATGGTATTAAGGAAATCTAAGAAACTCTAGGCTTATTCATTACCATGGGTGGAAAATTGAAGTCACCTGGAATTAAGATGGTGGGATTAATAGACAGGGAGTCTATCTTGTCAATGTACCAACTGTTATCTTCAGGTGACATCAAAGGGGCTGTATATTTGGCAATGATGTAGTTACTGACTTTATCAAATAAGATCAAATGTCAATGAATTTGAATTCAGAATCTTGAAATATTTGGTAAGAGTTAATGTCTGAGCAGATAAAAACAGTAATGGATAGTGACCAGTCATCCACAGACTGGATGAGTATGGGCAGTACCCTGCTGCAGAGAGAGTGTTACCAGGACACTATAGGCAAATTTCCATAACAACATATTATATGAATGTGTTTGAGTGTCAGGAAGGCCTTCAAATAATCTATTTTATTATTCAGAATCCTAGCATTCAGCCGACCCACCTTAACTTAAGCCAGGTTATAATTTGATAGTTAGGAATGCTTAACAAATTAATTTTGACTAATAAAAGGTACTAAAGGGTAGAACAAGTCTTAATCAGTTTGGTGAAGCACTAAGAAGAAAAGTGAAGGCTATCCCTGGCATAGCAGACAAGCCTCTGAAACATCTCTTTCCTTGTTGACCCACATTGGATCACCCTGAAAAAGTACAATTAATGAGCTATTTACTGAAATAGATGACTTTTGTTGTATAATATGTAGTCATACTCTGAAAATGCAAGATTCTGCTCAAGATAAATATATTTATTTTCTTGGGATAATGTATATAGAGCCAATACAAACTGCAAACCACAAATTGAAACAATACAAAACAAAACAAAAAAAAAACTAGAACAGAACACACCAAACATACTTTCTCAAACTTTAATATTAAAATTGAAACAGAATGAGCACTTTCATCTTATTCTTATATAGACTTCATCGGAATGATAATCTACCATTCACAAGCACCTTAAATGCCATAAAATGCAACCAATTACATTTACATTGTTGGCATAAATCATGAAGTCACAAACTGCCATTTACTCACCGTTATGTTCAATAATATAAATAATTAAATATCAAATATTAAAATAATCTATGACATAATATATAACATTAGAAGGACATAATAAATTGTGCTATTTGAATAGTATCAGATTATAGCTTGAATTGAATCATATCAAATTATCAAAGAACTCACCTGGAAACTTAGGCTTAATGCAGCAGTGGCCCCAGGAATTAATGATACAGTGTCCCTGTTTCACGTCCTAAAGAAAAAGGCAGCTATAATTTGATGTTATTCAATTAGTGAAATTTATTATGTCTTTCTAATATTATATATTGTTTATTCCATAGATTATTTTAATGTTGGATATTTAATTATTTAATATTTTATATTATTACAATGTTAACAGCATGTTGTCTTTTACAATTCTTATCTAGTTATCAGCAATTGGTGACATCATGATTTATGCCAACAGTTTAAATATGGTTGGTTTTATTGGCATTTAAGGTGCTTGTGAATGGTAGATCATCATTCTGATGAACTCTTTATAAGAATAAGACGAACGCACTCAGTCTGTTTCAATTTTAATATTAAAGTTTGCTGAATTACATTTGATGCATTCCATCTTACTTTTTTGTTTTGTATAAAATATATGGAGTTCAACTATATCTCTCTGAATCTTTCTTAGGATAGCATCTATGGTTACTCATCCAGATATGGATGACAATGACAGCATTCTCATACTTAGGACAAAGTGACCAAAGAGTTATGTTCACATCCTGAATCCTACAGCCAAACTAGACAGAAAACTGACTCTGACCCTATCCTTGAAAAACAAAGTGAGTGGAGTGTAAGTGTTCTTAAATTAAATGTCACCTATTATTTATACATTTCCATGTCTGCTACAGCCCTAGGAGACCTTATGGAAACAGGTGTGAAGTCAGAGTGACTCACTGTAGTTTTGGGTGAAGATGCAAGTGAAGACAGTTTTAGAGTGAGCAGTGTTATTTAGCCACGGTTTGTTCAGATGAGATCATATCCTGAGGTCTGCAAGATGGGCCCATTAGCTTGTATTCTTGCAGCCAACAGACCCATTCATTCCTCCATCAGTGCAAGAATCATGTGGCAAACTCATACATTGCTAGAAGTAAGAGTCAAAACAGTCTGTAGATCCTATGCACTGTCTTACCCCAACCCATGGTAGCTGTCTTGGGAGGTACATGTGTGAACTCCCAACTGAGGGGCATACCACATTCAGGGGGCATAAGCTATGCTCTTTGTGCAATGGTGATATACCTGCATTCCTACAGGTATTGCCAATGTTGCTAGCCAAGCTACCACCCTCCTTTAAGATGGTTGAGGTGGCATTGCATGCTCAGTCCCATCCTCCAACACCCAGTCTCTCTAGGTCCTATGCTGATAGTCAAAGAAAGATCATCTCAGGCACAGTCAGGGCTTTATCACTTCATGCCATGGGCCAGGTTTGTTCAGATAAGGTTTTGATGTCTTATGTAATGATTTGTTAACAACCTCATCCAAAGTGAGTTTATTGTTAAATGGTGGCAATGTTATGCTAAACTGATTAAAACATATGAGAGATTAGACTCCAAATTTAACAAATATTTATACCTCTTACAAGCAGAATCAGGACATGATAAAAATTATTGTTAGTAAGTATGAAGCAGTTATCACACTGCCTCTGTCTTCCTAAATGGAGAAAGCTGATAACAGAGGAGGAAGGAGCAAACTACAAATCCTTGTAGCCAGGATATAATATGCAGCGAGATATTACTGGTGACCTAACCGTTGAATTCACAAAAAGATTAACTGTAAGGAGGCTTTCATCTGTCCTAACTTAAGTGAATGAATCATTCCACAAAATTCAGTTTTAACTTGAAGGAACACAAGGAAAAAAGCAAGAAGCATAGAACACTATATTAGTGCCTGTGTCTCCTACAAGTGATCACATAACAGTAACTCACAACACACTTGCTGATATTTGTTCTGTATAGCAAGTAGCCTAATTCCCAATAGCCTCATCCTAGTTATTTGCCTACCCCTCACAGCACACAACCCTAGTAAGATGCATTGCTCTACCAGAACTCTAAAAGTAACCCTAAAAATCTCACCCTTTCTCTAATCCTAACCATAACACTTCCCTCTCTAACCCTAAAGTTCCTGATTGTTCCCTAAACTTAAAGGTCCATCTCCCTAAACCTAAATCCCACTCCCAATCAGTGCTTGAAACCTTCATCCATGTTCTGCTCGCCCCCCCCCCCCTTCCTTCCCATGGCAGCTGGATTTATCTTGCTCAAAACTGGATACAATACTCAGGTAAGACATGGCAGATCCACTTTCTATAAACACAACTGCCTTACCTCATCTGTTCATGTACTCAAGTTTAAGTTTGAGTGACCAGCAGTGAAAGCTATAAGATACAAGAGTTCCTGGCTGCTTGACAGTGGCATTCAAAAGCATGGGACCCGTGCTTATAGTAGACCCATTATTGCTGATAATTGCAAATCAAGAGTATGCAGTGAGTTATTGTGGTGTTTGATGAAAGATGCAACTTAGTTCCTGCTGTGTTTCTTAATGCAGCAGGTCCAAGCACATTTAATTATACATTAGACAAATTTCTATTTAAATGGAAGAACTACTAATTAGCAACAAAGGAACTACAGACAGGCAATTAGAAAAATTCAGGGAAAGCAACTTGCAATTCATGAAGTCATGTGTTTAAATGGTCCTTCTGTCCCCAAGATCAGCGTTCATAACCACCAGGCCTAAAATCAGCAAATCAACTCCACACTGAAGTTCTTTAAGACATAGTGCAGTAGGATACCTCAGCCACTTACCAGGTAGATGTAAAACAAAGTCATTTGACTTTTCACATTAGTGCTGCAGTCTTCATCTCCATTGGTTCCCAATATAGTCCTGAGATTAAAAAGGTGGCTACATCAATCCCAGACAAAAAGTCTTTTGGACATCCCTTAAGTCATTACCTCAGTTTTTTTGGGACTAAACAACTTCAGTGTTATTCCTATTTGCTATATAACCTTAAACAGAAGGGAGAATTTTCCACACTGATTTTTGACTGGTCATACTATAAAAAGCAGGCCAGAGAATAAAACATCATAAATATCCTTTCTTCCATCCATCTAGCCATCCATCCATCCATCCATCCATCCATCCATCCATCCATCCATCCATTTCTTAAACACTTATCACAGTGAGGCTTATAGCTGAGCAAAGCTGAGAAAGCGATACTAGACTTCTCTATCTCCAGCAACAGTCTCCAGCTCATCATGTGAGTTCCCAGGCATTCATAGGACAACTGAGAGATACTATCTCTCCAACATTTCTAGGTCTGCCTTGAGACCCCCTCCCAGTGGGGTTTGCCTGGTATACTTTTCATATGATGCAACCAAGGTGCACCTTCACCATTTACACAAACCACTCCAATTGGTTCTTCTCAATATATAGAAGCAAAGATTCTACTCTGAGATTCCCTGGATGGTGAATTTCTTACTATTTCATGGGGAACAAGACCAGAAACCCTGCAAAAGAACCCCAATTCTTCTACTTGTATCCATTAACAAATCCTTTTGGTCAATACCCACAGCTCACAATGACAAGTTAGGCTAGGGAGAAAGAATGAATGGTACATAGGTTCATAGGTTCATAGGCTGGTACTAGGCTATCAGCCCTAGGGTCTATACAAGGCTAGCCATAACAACTCCCTGGCTATTTCTTCCCAGAATATTTACTTCCCTGGTCCCCTGCCTAGCAGGGCAATTGATGTGATCCCCGGGGTGAATTTCCTATCTCCCATCCAATCATCAAGGTTCCTTTTGAAGAAGGACAAAGAAGTGCTCAGCTTGACATGTATGGGCAGTCTATTCCAGAGTATGGGGAGTCTCTGGGTCAGGAACCTATCCCTCCAGCGTGTTTTGTTCATTGTGATGACCAGGTTTAGATCCCTGGAGCATGTGACTCTGAGGGATTAGGATTTCTTTAAGTGTAGCATGTCCAACAGCACTAGGTTTGACATGGCCTTGTATGTTAAGCAGAGATTGTCTCTGAGTAGGCGATATGCGACAGAGTATAGCTGGATTTTTATTAGACGGTAAGCATAGGGCATCTGCTTTAGGATATGATTCTTTTAGTAAGGTGTTTCTGTGGCCTTTCCAGTTGTTGCAGATGTCTTGTGAGGTACATACCAAATGGGGTGTTGTACTCTATAATGGGTCTAATGAGAGATGAGTGTAGTGAGACAATGACCTCTTTTTTTCTGGATGAAAAGCCCTTAGTGATGAGGTGTGCCACATAAAAGGATGATTTCCTGACTGTTGTGACTATGTGGTTATTGAAGATTGACTGATTGATTGATGATTGAGAGCTTTATATTAGGATTTAGCTCCTGCTTCACCACCATGCTTCAGTACAATGCTTGTAGTATTGTTTTTACTGCAACCATTTATTGGTCTGCCAATCCACCTCTACCATTGCTCATAGGTATCTAAGTACTTACCCTTGATAATGATATATGAGGATCTTTAGAAGTCTAGCCATACATTATCATGAAGTTTTCATCCCTTACATTTTAATTATAAATAACTTAACGATGATCAGAACACTTCAATATTGCCCCATCCATGAGGGACGAGGGTGCCAAAGAAGGGCTGAATTTGTGGTTATCCATTCATTTGCCCAGGCTACATATTTTTAGTGTTACAAGAGTACTTTATATTACGTGGAGTGGAAGACATTTCCAAAGAACTGGAACTCTCTGTGAAGCATCTCTCTCTCTCAGATATGTTCTATTTATATTAAAAGAGATTTAAATGTCTTGAGCATGGGTTTATGCACTGGACTTGTGAATGTAAAGTAGATCTGACAGGATACGGTTTGCTGAGGCTCTGTACAGAGATTATCTCTTAGTAGCCTCCATGTCATTGAGAAGAGGTACAAGGTCTTGAGATGGTATACATACTTTTTATGATTTAAGTACTGTTTTTGAAAGGAAAATGTCCTGTGATTTGAAGGTATTGATTCTCATATCAGTTTTTAATATTTGGCAATGAACCACCCCAGTGTTCTGTGGATCACAGCCATGTGACACAAAGTAGAAAACATTGCCAGAAAAAAAACAGAGATGCAGCCCTCATATTCTTAATCTGGATATATATTTGGGAATTCCAAGAAGGTAGGGATAACACCTGCTTCTCAAAAACAAAGACTGAGTGCCACATAGAAGCAGCCCAGGAAAATCAACTCTTGAAGCATCTCCTACAAGACATTCCAAGGTATGCAGTCACATGCATTCTCCAGATTCAATACACAGATATAAAAAGTACTAGCAAAATCCTGTAGTCACTCTAATATCTGTAAAAGGACAGAGAGATAGATCCTCTGTTTCATGTTTTATGGTCATGTAGAGTCTGCATTGCTCCTCCAGAATCACTGGCTCAACTAATGTTTCAAGTTTCCTTTCCAACACCCTAACATACATAAGCTATCTAGTAAGACTGAAAAGTTTGAGCCTTCTGTCACTGTTGCAGCCCTATTTTTCCTCCTTTTAAAAGGGGGATCACTACCCCAGATTGCCAATCCAAAGTTACTATGCCAGCCTTCCAAGTAACATTGAAAAGTTGCATTAATCATAATACTCAAAAAGTGCGCACTGTCTTCAGCATTTCTGACAAGCTATTATCCACTCACACAGCTTTGTTCCTGTGTCGATGTTTAATAATTGCAGTAACCTCCTGGACAGAAATGGTCTTAATGTCACCTGATGCATCCTGGCACTGCATCTCCAGACAGTGACTACAGTCAGTGCCAGTAATTCCCAATCCTTTCTTAGAACAGCTTGAGCAATTAATAACAAACCTTTTTTGAATTCTTGAATTGTCTGCCAAAACCTTCTCTTGTGTCACCAAAAAGTAATTCTCTGTGGCCTAACCATGTTACTTTCACAGGATTCGGTGCATAGCATCCCATAGCTGATTGATTTCACATCCTCTCGGTACTTAATAACAAATCTGGAGACACTCCAGCTGCCAACCTTGGTTTATATGGTTACTATATTCAGAAACATGAATCTCTTTTTTTAACAGGGTCTTTTAAAACTTCACGTCCCTGATCACCCTTGGGATAAGAAACAAAGCTTATGGTGGCGGAAGTTGAATGCATCCCACACAGAAGCATCTGCTAGGCATTCCTGAGGCACCTTTTCTAGAGATTTGGACTGTCTTGAGCTGTCCAGGTACCAGCCTATATGAGTTCACAACCAAGTGATGGTTATTTGATACCTTTTCATATTAGTGTCCAGAATATATGGCCTCAGATGTGATGACACAACTATGAAGTCAACTGAGGACTTTTGGCCCTAGGTGCTCTGATATCAGGTACACTTATATAAGCAAATTAAATGCAAGTTTCTTGTGTTTTTTATAACAAAGAGAAAAGCTGATAAATATTGAGTTTGGTTTGGCAGACAGAGTAGCTGTGGGTCAAAAGGCTGAACAGAGGGCACATATCATCTGAAACAAATTTATGTCAGGAGGTAGTAGCAAGGTTTCCAAAAAATGGAATATTAAAACAATGAGTGAGAAGGTCACTGAAAAAACAATCAGTAAAAACAAAATGAAAACTCCAGCAAACCTAGAACTTCCAATAAGTGACCTCCCAAACCTCTTGTGTCAGAGGCACATGGGATATATGCAAATGATCCTTATGAATATCAGGTGTTTCAGCTAACTGGCAATTCTGAATGCCCATGACTTGTTTCGTCATTTTAATGGACAATTTCAGGCCAATAAAACCAAACCCCACTAGGTGTGGATATGCATATTTCGGACTTGTTATGACCTCATTGGCACAGATCAAAAGTAGTCATATTCTTTTTCCATGCCTGAAGGCCTGGAGTTTCCATATTGTAAATTCACCAACATGCATTTGTCTAAAGTCTTCAATTTTTATTTGTAATAGGTAGGAATAAGTACAGAATACAGAAGCTCAACATTCCCATTCTAGTTGATGGATCATATAAATAGACTGGAAAGTACTATAACATTTCCTGTAAGATTTTTTTGTTTGTTTGTTTTTTAAATATGAGCGGGTCTTGTATGGCAACCAAGTCCAACTTAGTTGGGTAAATCGTTCAGAATGTCCCTGAATGTGTATAAATTCTATTCTACATGGCAAAAAAATCCATCTCTAACAGAATATTTTTGGTACATATCTGAGGATATATTGAAGCTGTTATATAACTTGGATGAATGAGTTCATAATTCTCAAAGATCTCATTGTAATCCAGCTGGAGACTTTATGGCAAATGCTACAAGAGAGAGAAAAATAAATTAACAGAGAGAAAATGCAGCTCTTCCCAATAAGAGCTGATATGAATACAGTCACAAATATTACTTTTGATTTTATTCTGCCTGGTACTTTTTATCCCATAGGGATGAATTCTTCCAAATAATGTCTGAGTGCATTGCATAATGTATAGTGTTTTTCTGAATATTGTTGTGGGTTCTCATCTGCTGAACATGCTCCATTTAGTCCCCTCCATTTCACAGCATCAGATGATGAGGTGAGACAGGTTGAGGTAAGAGGAGGTGATCTTGGTTGTCATCCTTTATGGATACAACAGGTATTGTATGCTCCTGTACCTCTCCACGTGTTGGGTAACAGGCACAATGCAAGGCAAGCAACACTAAGCCCAAGTACACTTTCACAAACCAAGAATGACTGTGTGTTGTATGTCCTTCTCAACTGAGCTTAATCCTGTGCATGAAGATTGTACTTCCTGTTCTTCCAACAGATGGTGCTTTTGCAATAGGGCATGACTAACACCATTCGACCTGAATGGCCAAAGCTGATATCACATGATAACTCTCATCATGTTAGTTCTGTCTGGTACCTTTATCTGAGATCTATAACTGAATCTGGGTGCATTGAATAACTGTCAGTACTCCATCCATCTACACATCTGAATCTGCTAATTAGAAGAAAAATCTTAAATTACAAGCCCTTCTTAGATTGTACATAAAGAAAAAATATCAAAGTCATAATTAATGGACAGCCGTCACAAAGCAGAACTGCAGAGCTAGCATTGTGATGCCAGCATTCAGTTATTTAAGTAGCTGAGGCAGTTTAAGGAATGTGTCAGTCCTCAATCAAACAGACCTGTAGAACTGAAGCAACAAGGCCACAGACTGTAAAGGAATTTTTATGTATGCATGTATTATGCATGAATATACGTATTAATTTATTTATTTGTGTTTCTTTACCAGGACAGGGCCATGCAAGATCCTTTTTTCAGCAGAAGCCCATGGAGAGCAAATCCCAGGCTAAATAATTATAATAATTTGATTGTAACTCTCCATTACTGTAAATGTTTTCAATGATATAACTATATAATTCTCTTGCTTTTCTAATGTATGTCATAACTATGGTAATACTGTTTTTTTTTATTGAATGTATACATGTTAATGTCTTCTTTATTTTTTCGCTGGAGCTTTCCTCCTCTCGACTCCACTGAAAACTGGCCTTTGGCTCAACTAGACTAACCCGGTTAACAAATGACAAATAAATAAATAAAAATGAACAATAAGTCTTTAACAAAGTCATTTTTGTATTTAAATTACCTGTTTAACTGTTGTAGCCTACACACCCAAGTGTGATAGCCATTTCTGTGCATTTAAAGTGTTTTTTTGATTGTATCTGATTTATTTTCTGAAATATATATATATATATATATATATATATATATATATATATATATATATATATATATATTTATACTTGTTTTCCCACCTTTTTAAATTAGTTTAGTCCAGTTTTCAGGTTAGTGCTGAATTCAGGGCTGTGTTACAAGTTTCTGTGTTTTCCCATACCTTACTTGGATAGAAGGAAGTTTCTCTGTTCACTGTGAGAGAGGGAGCTTTTAGCAGCCTATCTGTCCTTGGAGGAGTGGTTTCAGCCCAGAAATTAGTAGTTTATTGGCCATTTTGGGCTAATTTCTATCTCTTTCATTTCCCTGCTATAAAACCCGCATTTGCGTGGTTTTGTGCACTGGGCAGTGCCGGTTAGCAAGGGTATAACTATTCCCGGCTCCACAAAGTCTACTCTTCAATTTTTCCCCTGGAACTAGACAGACTTTCAACTTAAGCACTCAAACCATTCACTTCTCATGCCGGCACTTGCTCAAAACTAATATCAAGCACTAATAAACTTTAGCACTAGACCCCCTATACTGTAGAGAAGGAAAAGGCTCTCTATTCGACCTTACCAGCCAATCAGTAAAACAGTTCACTGTACCTATCCCAGCATGTCCAAAGGGCAGTTTCAGGTGTAGTCTCTGGTCTAACTGGTGAATCTGGGCATTTTGAGGCAATGTTACAATTGCCTCATGTACACAGACAACCCTCTCCTTCTTCCACCAAACACCAATACATGCGAGAGATGCAATTATACAGTCAAACTGGAGGCTAAGCTCTCTCAACCCAAGACTGGACAAGGCAGTCAAGAGAAGCCCTTAAGGCAAAATAACATACCCAACACACTAGTAATAGGTGACTCTATAGTCAGGCACACTGACATCCCACTTACTATGCTGAACAAGAAGAAGGTTGCTGTTAGCTGCCTGTTGGGTGCCAGGATCTGCCACATAACACAAGCACTCAGATCACTCCAGAACAAGTATAAATGTGACTCTGTCATTGTCCATGTTGGTGTGAATGACCTGAGCCGTACCTCCCTGGACTACATGAAAAGAGACATGGAGGAGCTCTCTGATCACGTATCCCAGGCCGGTATGACCCTGACCCTGAGTATCATCCTGCCCTCAACAAAAATGATACCATGGTATAGAGAAAAAGTTATCAATTTCAACAACTTGCTAAGCTTCTGGTGTCATTCAAAGGGGATCCAGTGTCTGTCAGCCTGGGATGACATGCACAACAAGCCACGCTGCTTCGCTAGAGACGACTTGCACCTGTCACCCTTAGGCTTTCGAATACTGGCCAAGGCTCTTGCCACCCCATAGTGCCCTTTTTAGGAAAGGCTAAAAAGACAAACCCACCACCATAAATAGCACAAGTAACAAAAAACTAAGGGTAATGCTACTCAATGCCAGAAGTCTAAACCTTAAAATGCATGCACTTGAAGCACTCCTCAGTATGGAGAAAATTGATATATGTGCAGTAACAGAAACCTGGTTTAAGGTTCCAGAGAGCACCTCAGCACTACCAGGCTACAACTCATACCATACATTTCAACCACAAAACCCGGACCAAAATGCAAAAGGCAGGGGAGTATCCATATTCATCAAGGATACCCACACCTCCAGGTTAGTGGCACAGCACAATGCTTCAGAGATCATCCACGTGCAAATAACAATGGGCAAAACTTCTTTTTAAATCATAGCTTGCAAAAGATCACCAACCATGTCCCAGGACCCCCACTCTGCATTCCTAGAAACACTGGGATACATAAAGGTCCTACCAAACACCCTGATATTGATTGGTTTCAATTACCCAAACATTAACTGGGAGAACTACTCATGTACAAACTCTCTTGCCCAACATTTCCTAGAATTTATAAACTCAAACACCCTGGACAACTGGTCAACACCCCCACCAGAGGTGACAACATATTGGACCTGGTCATCACCAACATGGGCGACTGGTGTTCCATACCGGATGTCAAACCCTCATTGGTTAGATCTGACCATAAAGTAATCACTCTGGATATCCACATTCCACCACCACCCCTGGACAAAGAAACCACCGTGAAAAACTTTTCAAAAGCAAACTTCACGTTACTTAAGACTGAGGTGGGAAGTTTCAAAGCCCCCATACTAAAGGATAACGCTATCCAAGCTGCAAAAGCTGCAAAATCCTTTACTAATGCACTCTATCAGCACCTACAAGAATGCATGGATCATGCTATCCCAAACAAAACCAAGACTCACTCTTCCAAGAAAAGGAAAACAGTCTGGTGGACCCCTGCCATAAACAAGCTATACAATAGAAGGAGGAAACTAGTATAGAAAAGCGTAAAATCCCAAGAAGAGAAGATATCCCTGATCAGTATCAGCAAGAATCTACATTTCCTCATAAAATCATCCAAGGCTAGCTTTGAATGAAAAATTGCCATGGACTCCAAAGATAACCACAAGGCATTCTTAGCTATATCAAGAACCTAAGTGGCAATTCTCAGATCTGCTCGGAGTTAGTGCAGAATGGCACAAAATACACTGAACAGATTGATATTGCCAATATCCTGGCAGACAGGTTCAGTGCAAACATCACCTGCCTCTCACCCCCAAAATGATTCATAACTATGCCAGAAGAATGTAATGCCCCTGAAATCACAGACAATCAGGTTAAAACAGCCCTCTCTAAAGCCAAAAACACAGCATCAATGGGACCGGACAGTGTCCCAGGCTGCATCCTACACAAGCTCAAAGATGAACTAACCTCTCACCTAAACACACTGTTTAAACTCAGCCTATCCACAGGCTATGTGCCCACAGAGTGACACATGGCAACAGTTATTCTGCTCCACAATGGTGGAGCCACAACGGACCCTGGGAACTATTGCCCTATAAGCCTGACTAGCTTGGTCTGCAAGGCTATGGAGTGCATTATAATGGATCTCATTAACAGAGACATTGGGAACCTCCAAACACTGGACCCTACCCAGTTTGGCTTTGTTAAGGGCAGATCATGCCTCCTAAACCTGGTGGACTTCTTTGAGACAGTTACCAAGGCTATAGATGAGGGAAAGGTGGTCCACACAGCCTACCCAGACCTTGCAAAGCCCTTTGACACCGTTCCCCACTCTGGTATTATAGACAAGCTCACCAGTCTGAACATAAACCCCTACATCACGGGATGGGTTGCCAACTGGCTCACAGACAGAACCCACATGGTAAGAGTTGCGGGAGCTAGGTCTGACTCTAAACCGGTTACAATTGGCATTCCCCAGGTCCTAGGACCCCTCCTGTTCGGCATATACTTCTCAGAGGTACAGGCAAGCACAGCAGGACTATGGCTGACCAAGTTCACAGACAACTGCAAACTAGGGGCTATAATTGACTCTCCGGCTGACACAGACATCCTCCAAAAGGGTCTCACTGAGACAGATACTTGGTGTCAAAACCATGGCCTCAAGCTAAATGCCAAAAAGTGCATAGTCATCCCCTTTGGAGAAAACAAAACACCCACAAACTATCACATAGGTGGTAGCCCCCAAAATACAAAAGACGTAATAAGGGATATGGGGACCCAAGTAGATAGTAACCTCTCCTTTGATAAGGAAAATTTGATTAGAAAATCCTTCTATGTGGCCCACCTAATCACAAAAGGGTTTACATCCAAATCGAAAAAGGTCATTAGGCCCCTCTGTGCATCACTCATCAGACCCATCATAAGAGTACAATGCCCCATTTGGGATGTACCTTACAAGACACCTGCAACAACTGGAAAGACCACAGAAGTACCTCACCAAGAGGATCACTGGCCTCAAGCAGATGCCCTATGCAGCTCGACTGAAGAAACTCCAGCTGTACTCGGTTGAATACCACCTACTCAGAGGTGATCTCTGCCTGACATACAAGGCCATGTCCAACCCAGAATTGATGGACATGCTCCAGCTAAAGAAAACCATATCCCCTCGAGCCACATGCTCCAGGGATCTAAACCTCACCACTACAATAAATAGGATGTGTTGGAGGAATAGATTCCTGTCTCAAAGACTTTCCATGCTCCAGAACAAGATTCCAATCTACATTAGGCAGAGCTCCTTGCTAACCCTCTTCAAGAGATACCTTGACGAGTGGATGGGAAACAGAAAGTTTACCCGAGGGATCACTTCAATGGTTCTGCTGGACAGAGGCACAGGGAAATAATCTAAGGGGTGGCAAAAGCCTTTGGGCAGATAGCCTAGTACCTACCTATGAACCTAAGTCATTTTACAGTAAAGACAGTGACAAAAAGGGAAGATGGTCATTATTATGTGCATTACAATACAGAAATTGCACCTTGTAAGATGAAAGGGTAATTTGTACTGTATGGAGAGAGAGAAAAGAACCATAATAGTTGGAGTTAATTGAGCAGAAAAGTGTCTTAGAGGGGAGAAATATTTTTATTTATTTAGTTAGTTTATGCTCCTCAACCATGGTATGAGAGGGATGACAGTCTGGGGGTGTGCTCATGGTGCCAATTTAACTTTCATTAATTTATCTAGATACTGCACAGTCTGTTCTTATAATGTTTTCAGCACAATGTAGAAAAATGTTGTGTGCCTTTGGAGAAATGGTAATAATTTTAAACCTTACTTGTAAGGTGATTTATATTTAAAATGTTTTAGCTAACTTTATGTGTCAGAGTTCCTATGGACCTCATTGTTCATTCTGTTTTATTTAAACTCATGTAAGTCAAACACATCTCCTGCTACTGCTTGATAGCTGCTCTGCTTACAGAAGCTAGTAATGGGAATAGATCATATCATGCCCCTGGGCAACTCTTTATATAATGTGATATACTAAGAATAAATGTCCCATTTTAACATTTGGAAATCTTTGTCCTTTAACTCAGACAATGTAAGACTGAGAGGCTCTGCTCAAAGTTTAGTTAGAATACCACATTCCCTGTATCTATCTTATGTTAGAGTCTGCTGCAAGTAGCTTATATTTTAAATTTTCTAAATGAGTTTAAATTTTGTCTAAGCTCTATGTTTAGGTTTCAGATTTGCAATTCCTATATCCATCACATGTCCGACCCTGCTGTAGCTGAAAATTTGCTTATTTTGGCTAAGGTTTGGTTTCAAAACCATGATTAATTTTTCTTTCACATGTCCTAGCTGCTGATAATAAGTTTAAAATTTAACTTCTAAAAAAACAATCGTGCATTTTCTACAGCATGATTAATGTTAATAATTTTCACTAAAAATGAACACTTAATTACCCCTAACTACAAATGCTGAAGGAAAACCCATGGTCCATTTAAAAGGAATGCCACTGTTTTTTGCATTTAGAACTTGATTTCATGCATTAATTGCAACCCGAAAACACAACCTTCATTTTCTCATATAGATTATCTAACTATAAACTACTTTGTGAAGTTTGGCTTCAGGATTATGTTATCTCAGTATGCTTGTCAAATCCTTTACCTTTCCCTCTAAATGGTTATTCACTGACACATAACATTGTTCTACCTTTAACAAGTTTTAGGGATGCATTACTTTAGCTATGTATGACTTCACAGGTCTAGCTGCAAGGCTTTTCATATTGAACAGTTTTAGAAATTAGTTGGCACATTTTGTTCTTTCACTCAAGTGTTATATTATGGAACCATTGATGCTTCACTTGGTGTATTCCTGCAATTTGTTTTCTGACAGCATAAAGTTTGACATGATAATATAATGGATATTTGAACTGTATGCTACAGAATTTATGCAGTTTTCAACTACTCAGTCAGGCTAAGTCTTCAATGTCCTCATACGTCAAATTTAGTTTTAATAGTATGATATATAGATGTATATTTCTGTCAGTAACAAACAGTTTTCTTAAATTATATTACAGTATAGCTGTAATGAGAAGTTGCAAAATGCTGCTACCAGAGATGGAACAAGACAAATATATTCCAATTTAACTAGTATCTAATGTGCTTAGAATTACATATGACAAATAGTAAACTTAATATATGATGAAAATTGATAGCTCAAGCTACAAAATAAATTGCTATGAAGATGTTATACAGTGTGGCCTTATCAAAAGTGTAGATTTGTCACATTTCATAGAGTGTATCAAGCAAATTGTTGACAAGACACTAGACAGATTTGAAGACAGCAAAGTGTAGTAGAAAGTGTAAAATACAGTCTGACAAAAGTGCACTGAGGGTTATGTATATGTAACCTATGAAAACTAAAGGAACTGTCAGATAAAATAATGGTATACACCACAACTGGTTCATTCTTTTCAGTGTTTAAATGCCCATGTAAATGGGACTGCAAAGGATCTAAAATGTGGGAACAAAACAGATATTTTCTGTTGAAGACACAAAAACATATATAAACTAAGAAAATCTGTAAGTATTTATAGAAGAATAAAAATATTTAGCAAAACTGAAGAATGTGTTTAAAATGTTAAAGATTAAATGAAATAAAAAACTTCTGATTAATGTCTTTGGGAACATTCATCTAGGAAAGGAGTGAGCAAATGTTTGGCAAACAACTGCAGGAAAAAAAACTGGAAAATGTCCTGCAGATGGCTAAATCAAATGACTGAATGGTAGGCATACAATGAAAGACAACATCAAGCGAAGATGTATGGATACTGGAATTCACCTGATCTTGTAAAACCAATTAGTCATATCAGACGTTGTTTCTCTCTGTATAGCAAATTGGTAAGACCCCAACCCAGAATTATGTTTTCAATTACATATACCCCATCCTTGAAAGACATGCAGCACATATGCAATGTACTTTTATTTCAAAGGTAAATGTAGGAACCTCCCTATGGGTGACAAAGTATGTAATACACCAAGAAGTATAAAATAATAGGCCTCATTACTATAGATGCAGCAGTGGTCAGGAGGAACACAGATTGGTTAAACAGTTGCATGTTTAGTGAAATAAATCTGGCATCCTTCACTCTGGGAATATTAGCTAGCTCCAATGGCAAAGACAGATACAGCCTTAACTGCAGTCCAAATAACCCATTTGATTATTGGTTCAAGGACCTATTAGAGGTGGCACATGGTAAGAAAAATGACACAACTTAGCTGTCTCACCTCTCTTTGGAGGATAATGGGGGGCACAAGGTCCCACATCTCAATTCCTGATAGACACTGGAGATCATTCAGGATCACTGACTTCAAAGGCTTCAATGCAGTTTATAGGTGCTATGACAATTGCAAAATTTAGTGATATGCCCAAGCAGATTTTCTCTGCAGGCCCTACTCTCTGCAAGCCCAACACAGTCTTCTAATTCTCAGTATTTATTTCTAATACTCTTCTTTTATACACCAATTTTACTATGTGTGCTTCATTTTTTGGACTTCACACTGCTTTTAACCAGATTCATTAACAGCTACATGGAGTGTATCTATCATGTTGGCAGCATGACATGCCTCCAACACAACAATGTGTTAGTTGTTATTCATTAACCAAGCCAACATTGCAGAGCTATTCAGGAAGCTATAAAGCAACCATGTGCACTCAATGTAGCCTTTTGCCCTGTACAACAAAACTCTTTGGACTACAACACAATTGCACCTAGAAAAAAATCATATTAGGGGTTGCTGCTGCTCTTACTATGCTACATGATTAAGAGGCTTTAAATCAGGGTGTTGCTGCTGTTGCTGGACCTCAAGAAAGAAGAAGAAGAATGGTGGTTAGACACCATTTGACTTATCATGGACTGCATGACACAGAAATTGTGGAGAGATCCAGGGTGGACAGGGAAACAATGGAGGAAATATGCAACTTCTGCTATCCCCACCTCAGGCTCCAGGGAATTCATGGAGAATCCATTCCAGTAGAAGCAATAGTATGTGTATACTAGCTACTGTTACTTTCTAGTGACACACAGGGAATATATTAAGAGTGTCACAGGCATCATGCTCTAGAATAGTTCATCATTTTTACAATGCAATGCTACTACATGCAAGGGATTACATCTGTTTCCCGTGCATCTCACAGGAGACGGCAAGAACCATACTGGAATTCTGTGCAGTATCACACTTCCTTGAAATGTTGTGAGGCCATAGATTGTACCTGCATTGAAATAAACACTTTATCTGGTGATCAGGGAAAGAGGTACATCAAGAGGTTTCCACTCTATAAACTGACAGGTTGTCTCTAATGCCCAAGGGATCATGCACATTGTCTGTGCAGGTAACCCAGACAGTTTCCATGACTCATACATATGGTACATTTGTGAGCTATACAACAGGTTCACTAGGGGTGACATTCTAGAAGGGCATCTACTGTAAGATGCAGGTTATGCACTGGAATCCTGGCTCATGACACACACAAGAAACCTACACAATCTCAATGAGAAAGGAAACAACAAGGCCCACGACCAAACTGGAAATTCATAGAATATGTGTTTGCTTTGCTTAAATCAAGGTTTTGGTGTCTAGACACATCAGGAGGTACACTGTAGTGTGACTGAGGCACCTCTGTTGAAATATTTATAACCTGTCCCGTGTTACACAATATAATTCTCTGTAAACAGCTTCAGCAAGGACAACAAGGGGCAGGACCAAAGTTTCAAGGACTACAAGTAGGGGCAGCAACAGCAGCAGACACTAATGAGAAGTCTGAGGGAGAACTACCAGTTGCAGATGGTGCTGGTAGACAGAGGTGTGCACATTATGCCCTGGCTCTAAGAGGCAAAGGACCACAAACAATCACTATAAGTAAATATTGTGGGAAGAAATAGCCAGGGAATTGTTATGGTTAGGCTTGTATAGGCCTAGGGCCAATAGCCTAGTACTAGCCTATGAACCAATGAACTACCTAGGTCAAAAACTAAGATCCCATGCACATGCACATAGGAAAAATGATGCCTGTCAGACTCTACAGTCTTTACTTAAAATGTAATGACTGTGCTGCAATAGCATCAGACAGGGACAAACCCCATGGATACAATATGTACTTATGGTAATAACAAGGTATGTTTAGAACCTGTAATGAAAAAAAAAATGTTATATAACTGATTATTCTCATATGGAAATATGTATATGGCCCTAAGCAGAACATTTGTTTGAGGTGTACAGTTATGTCAGTAATATCTCCTCTGTCTGATTTTTGCAATATACAGTTATGTATTAGAAACAATAGTGTATCAATTGACCATCATCTATAAAACATGAAACAGTTCAGGTATACCCTCATTTACATAACTATACCAAGAAGCAAGACTGAAGTACTTAACACTTTTACTGCAGTAATGATAATATAAACTGAAATACAATGTGATTCGGCAATTATAAAAGCAATCATTTATGAATAAGTAGGAAAAAGAAATCAGTGAATTTTCTTCTGCAATATATATTGGTAAGTGCAAGCATGCAAAAAAGCAAGCATTAGCTATCCACTTTGTCCATCAGACATATACACAAACCAAAGTCACAAAGACATGTGAAAATGGCAGGGAACACATCATCATTTGCACTTGGGTGGGGGGTTGGTAGAAGGGCAAGGTTGACACCATAGAAGTTAGTGTGTGTAAGTAAGAAACACATGTATCTATCAGAAAATACAGTGTTCAGGGGCAGCTACAAGGGATGTATAGTTCTCAACAGTACTGTTTATATAGTTTGCATGTTTGTGACATGGTATGGGCAAGTGAATTTCTTTTTTCACTCTGTGTGTGTGTGTGTGTGTGTGTGTGTGTGTGTGTGTGTGTGTGTGTGTGTGTGTGTGTGTGTGTGTGCATAAACACGATCAAGCACTGCCCTAGCACTGTGTCCTTGTCACCCTGACCATGAGAATCACATCTGCTAGGAGTCGCACTTCTACTTCCATGACCCAAGCTAGACGTCAGTGTGCTACCTGAATGTATTCTGGATGTGATCACCTTATGACTATGTGGACATTGCAATCACTGATGGAGCAGGGGATGTCATGTCAATATGGGTGTCAGTTCAACACTGACAATTATCTAAAGTCAAGGTTTATGCCACCAGGTGGCTAGCCCTGCTATGTCACTTCCTCCACACCATACATACACACACACACACACACACACACACACACACACACACAAAATGAGTAATCTCGAGTGTCCAAGCCATATCTTTGGAAGGCGAAAGAAAACTAGAGGAAATCCATGCAAACACAAAGAGGACATGCAGACTCCCCACAGAAGTCACCCATGATGATAATTGAGCCAGGAACCTCTTGCTGTGAGGCAACAACACTAACTGCTGTGCCACTATGCCCCTAGATAAGAATGAATTCCCTGGACTGATTAAAATGACACACATTCAGGCCTTTCTGATGTATACCAGCATTTATTCTGAAAGTAGTATATGCCTGATTACCATGAGTGAAATGTAGTTCTCTTGTGACATTGCCAATTAATAAGCTAAGTTTCAATTTTTGCTTGCTTTATCCTCTGGGTTCGATTCCCAAATGGTACAACAATATTGTAACATTGTGTAAGCACAAACATCGTAATACTCCACTATTCATCCTCTTTCTCCTTCCAAACTGTGAGGATGAAAAGCAATGCCATTACTGAACATTACATCTGTGACAATAGGTTGAGCATCACACATGACAAATCTCAATGCCATGTTTCACAACCTTTACTGTTGTGTGATGTAAATAGTGCCAGTGCGTCTGCCAAGGAATCCATCTGCTTTCAATTGAACAAATGCAGTTGATAAAGCTCTGTGTCTTTTTGCACAACCATTTACCGATGAAATCTGAAATGGGTGCCAATTCATGCAGATTTTGTTAACTTGACTTTTGCTTCCATGGCTGGGAGGAAGAATTTTACTAAATTTAGAGCACAAAGGTGTGGTGTTGAGAGTCCAAGATATTTGTGGCACTTTTCATGAAGCACAGCAGCTGCAGGCTGTTTCAGGCAATTATACTAGGTCTCAGTATAAGGCTGAGGTTTGGAATAACTTAACCAAGGCTATCTTTAATGCAACTGGCATTCCACACACTGGGGAATAAATGTCATCACAAGTACAGCAACCTTAAGAAGCACAGACAGGACCTCCTAAGCCCAAGGGAGGCTAAATTTAGGACTGCAAACACCCCACAGTTGCGTAAGTATATGAACCATAACCTGTCTGTGATATAGCATTAATGATTTAGCCAGCCAGAGCAGGTACTCATTATGCTTTCATATACATTTCTTTTTGTTTTGTAGTATACAGATACAGAGGAAATATTAGTAAATTGTGAAGCACATCAGGAGAGATTAACTCACCTCAGAGAGGCCAGGCATAAATATGACTCGGGTGCAAATTCAAGCCAGATATTTCTTCTCATTCTCTGAATCACTACCATCTTGAGCAGGCATACCTCAAACTTTATCCCAAACATGCGTACTTTCCTCAATATCTATTGCTGCGTGCATTAGGAAATGAGAACACCAGGTTATTTGTGTGTGAGTTAGATTTTCAGAAGCAGCAATTACTTTTCATTGCCCAGTAAGCATTTATTAAATGTTAACAGTAACAATATGCCAAGAAGAATCCAGTTATGGTAAATACAATTATTACATTTGAATGCATATTTCCTATTCATCATAGGGAAATAAAGGCTGATCTTTGTTATATCATAGAAATAAGATGTATTTTATGACACATTAATACTTTCCTTATAATAATTGTTTATGTATTGGTAAAGAAAAGTTTATTGAAAATGACACGCCATGCAGCAATTATATCTTTTTTTCTCTACTCCGCTGTTATTCTCTCTTTCTCTCTCTCTCTCTCTCTCTCTCTCTCTCCTTTTTTTTTTTTGTGGGGTGGTATAATTAATTAACAATGTTCTGTTTGCATACTTTGTCACTGAAAAATGAATCCTCAACAGCACAGAGAGGTAGACCAACCACTGCATCTTGACCTGACATACCTCCACAAATGGCAGCATAGACACTTAGCTCTTTGGGTCCACAACCAGTTAGTGTTGCCTCCACATTCATCACCTACCTGTTCCGGCTGTGTCAGGTAGCTTTTCATCGGCTGCTGGTGCAGTGATATCCTCTGGGAGCAGTACAAGTGGAGGTGATGATTTTGTCACCTAGCAGAAACTGACAGGGCTGGTGGAGGATAACACACAGAGGGGCCTCAGTCCATGTATCGGCAGGGTTGAAAAGGTTCTGTATGAGATTGCAAAGATGATGCCACGTATGGCACTGACCCAGGCAGCAGCTGCTATGGAAGACAGTGATGACAATTCTGAGGGTGAGGATGAGATTCTCACTGTCCTCAAGGTGGATTTAGGTGCATCTCCAGTGTTTCCTATCTATCCCCAGTCATGATGTCCCCAACTATATATATATATATATATATATATATATATATATATATATATATATATGTGTGTGTGTGTGTGTGTGTGTGTGTGTGTGTGTGTGTGTGTGTGTGTGTGTGTGTCTACTTCTAGATCCCGAAGACCACATTACCAAAGATGAAAATCCCGAGATGAAAATCATGAAGCCATGAAAACCCAAACATCTGCGTTTTACCATGGCAAATAAACAGCTGGCCACTGCTAAACAGAATGTGTGCCAAGGCCAACATGCCCTTTTCACCACTGCACTGAGATTTCAGAGTTGGTATATTAATTTAGGTGGAGTGGGATGTTACATAATTCGGCATGCTTTCTGTTTTTTGCATTCGACAAGTGTGTACTTGCCACGGTTTAACTCTGACATTCAGGTTTTCATGGTTTTGTGATTGTGGTTTCGAGATTTTCATTTTTGAATATGTGGTCTTTGGGATTTAGAAGTAGCCTCATATATCTATCTATCTATATATATATATATATATATATATATATATATATATATATATATATATATATATATATATATATGTATATAAACCCCATACATAGCTCTCCACTTCACCTATATGTCATCTTGGCAAACTTGATTTGCTCCAACTGACCATAGCAGTTATCTGTTTGTTGTCTCCCATCACTGGTGTGGTGACTCAAGAAAGTTATGAAATTGTGTGTATAATTGTTTTTAATGCTGTGAAGAGGTGAATATCTATTGTGCACTCTCAGCACCCTCATGCAAATTTCTGTATTATTTCCCCTTTGTTCTACCTCTACCTTTTGATTGCCAACTCCATTTTCACCACTCTCCCACCCACCCCTTTTTCACACATTTAATCTGGTCAAAAATAGATTCAGACACAACACACATAGCCAGAAACAGCACACACCCTCAGCATTTGCAGGGAAGTTGGCATAGAGCAGTAAAGCTGAGTGACACTGAATGCTGTTTAACTTCTTATTTCAAATGCTGATTATTTCAGTGTGATTGACAATGGTCAGGCTACTTTGACTCAAATTTGCTTACATCCACTGCACTCAGAGTATAAAGTATAAAGACAGATTAAAGTCGGTATTGTGCAACAGTTAACATAGTAGTTCTTTGTCTGCTGGATGTAATGAGATCAGAGTTCCTATGTCTTGCTGAGAAAATTACCCTGTCTGTAGTTTAATGTTTTCGCATAGTCTCATGGGTTTGATTACAGTTGTAGGGCAATGTGTTAATTATAGACATTTCATATTACTTTCATATATTTAACTTCAAATGTCTGTATTTCTCCATATATACAGCATTTCCTTCACATAACATTTGAAGAACGCAGCAAGACAAGTATTTTCCAAAACATTGCAGTAACAGAGAAAGTTAATAAGTCAAACTTATCAGCTCCTTTGGCCAGCTGTCAGCCCAGTAAGCTCTGTAGCCCATGTGATAACTGGGTAACACCATAGTACAAATCACTAGCTAGACAGGGGTTGGAATCTCAGATCTAGCAAATGAGTGCGTGTGTATTCTTGCAAGAAGAAGTATTTTGATAAAGTCTCCCACCAACTAATAATTCATATAAAGCACTATGTACATAATCAATAATAGATCTTACCCTCTCCATGCCGAACTGTACATATGTTGTATCCTCATTCAGCATGGCAAGCATACTCAAATTATAATCTTTGTGATTCATGACTACTATAGACCTTCCTTTATCAGAGGGTCTGATCCTTATAGCCTGATTATTATTTAAATAATTTAGGGCTTGGTGCTGTGATGCTGTTAAATTGAAACTTCCATTGACCGTGACTTGTTTGATTTTTTTGTATGTGACTGAACCTAAGATGCCATTGATAAAGGGCCTTCCCAAGGTTCATAAATCTTTGACTAAACCATCCCTATGTTTGATTGTGTCAGAGGAAGGATGGGTCACACAAACTTGTTCTTTATATGTGGAAAGTAAGCTTAAGGCAATGTTGGCTTCGGTCTCTGTTGTACTCAGGGACACTGAGCAATTTTTAACTGACCTCTTCATATTTCTGGAGAGTTGTGGTGATATAACAGGGTTTTTTTCTTGTGATCCTAGATGTAGTGAATTTATTTACATGCATCCCGGATGAGCATGGCCTTGATACCATTAGAGAATTGTTAACACACAGAGGGAATTTCGACAATAGTCAGGTTGACATTGTTTGCTGCTTGTTGGATTTGGTTTTAAACAATAATGTTTTTTGTATGGTGACTGCTTATATGCACAAAAATGGGGGATGGCTATGGGCAACCCCTGTGCAAATTCATATGCAAATGCAGTAATGAACTCATGGGAGGAGCAAGTTGTGCTTAACAGTAACAATATATACAAACCACACATTAGATTTTACTGTTGTTTTGTGGACGATGTTTTTATCTTGTGGGGAGGGGCCAAGAAGAATTGCATGGCTTTCTTCACTACATTAACCATACTATTGAATTTCTGAAGTTTACTATGTCCATGTCTCAGAAAAAGATAGATTTCTTGGATGTATGATTAATGGTTAATGAAATGGTTCAGATATATACCAATTTATTCCGAAAGAGATGTTGGAAAAATAATTACTTGTCCTTTGATACTGTGGATTCTATCTGTGAGCCAGTTTGCAACCCACCTAGTGATATAGGGGTTGATGCCTAGCTCAGTGAGTTTTTCTAAGATTCCTGAGTGGGGAATGGTATCAAAGGCCTTGGCCAGACCAAGGTAAGCTGTATGAACCACCTTGCCTTCATCAACAGCTCTGGTGACTGACTCAAAAAGTCGACCAAGTTGAGTAGGCATGATCTACCCTTCACAAAACCAAAATGTGTAGGGTCCAGAGTTTGTAGATTCCCTATATCCTTGTTTATTAGGTCCATGATGATGCTTTCCATAGCTTTGCATATCAGGCTAATGGGGCAATAGTTCCTTGTGGAGAGGGATGACTGTAGTAGTGTGCCATTTGTTAGGGACAAAGCCTGAGATGAGGCTGTGATTGAACAAAGCACACAGGTGAGATGCCAGTTCACTCTTTAGTTCATGAAGAACACAGCTGGGGATATTGTCAGGTCCCATAGAAGCTATATTCTTGGCCTTGGACAGTGTTGTATTAACCTGTGCAGCAGTAATACTGGGTGCCTGGCAATCTACTGGTATTGTGATTGGTCCTTTGGGGAGGAGAGAAGGTTAAAGTTGGCACTGAATCTGTTAGCCAGAATAGTGGCAATATATGTTGACTCAGTTTAGGAGGTACCATTGTGCAGTAGCTCAGAGCAAATTTAGGTATTGCTGTGAAGATTCTTTACATAACTATAGAAGGGCTTATGGTTGTCTTTACTATCTTCTGTAATTCTGTTTTCATAGCTACCTTTAGAGGATTTTATGAGGGATCTCAACCTTTTGTTGAGGCTAATAACAGAGTTTTTCCAGTCTTGGGACTTCACCTTATTCCACATCAGTTTTCTTCTTCTGTTGTAGAGTTTGTTTATGGTAGGGGACCACCGGATTGGCTTCCCATTTTTTGAGGAGAGCATCTTGGTTCTATTGGGTATGGCGAGATCCATGCATTTGTGTACATGTTCATACAGTGCATTGGTGTATGATTTGCCAGTCATGCAACTATTCTCCAGTTGCATGGTTCATAGGCTGGTACTAGGCATTCGGCCCTAGGGCCTATACAAGCCTTGCCATAACAATTCCCTGGCTATTTCTTCCCACACTATTTACTTCCTAGACCCCTGTCTAGCAGGGTAACTGATGTGATCCCCGGAGTGAATTTCCTTTCTTCCATCCAATCGTCAAGGTTCCTTTTGAAGAGGGTCAAAGAGGCACTCTTCTTGACATGTATGGGCAGTCTATTCCAGAGTCTGGGAGTCTCTGGGTCAGGAACCTTTCCCTCTAGCATGGTTTGTTTATTGTGATGACAAGGTTTAGATCCCTGGAGCGTGTGGCTCTGAGGGATTGGGATTTCTTTAAGTGTAGCATGTCCAACAGTTCTGGGTTTGACATGGCCTTGTATGTTAAGCAGAGATCGCCTCTGAGTAGACGATATGCGACAGAGTATAGCTGGAGTTTCTTAAGGTGGTCAGCATAGGGCATCTGCTTTAGGCCTGTGATTATTTTAGTGAGGTATTTCTGTGGCCTTTCCAGTTGTTGCAGGTGTCTTGAGAGGTACATACCAAATGGGGTGATGTATTCTATAATGGGTCAAATGAGGGATGAGTACAGTGGGACAATGACCTTCTTTTTTCTGGATGAAAAACCCTTCGTGATGAGGTGTGCCACATAGAAGGATTTTCTGACTGTTGTGGTGATGTGGTTATTGAAGGTGAGACCACTGTCCACCTGTGTCCCTAAGTCTGTTATCACACTTTCAGTGTTTACTGTACTGACACCTATGTGGTAATTCATGGGAACATGTTTTTTCCCAAAGGGGATAACTATACATTTCTTGGCATTGAGCTTGAGCCCATGGCTTTGGCACCAAGCATCTGTTTCTGTAAAACCCTTTTGTAGAGTATCCACATAATTTGGAGATTCAATAATGGCTCCCTGTTTGCAGTCATCTGCGAACTTTGTTAGCCAGAGTCACTTAGTATTGGCCTATAAATCAGAGAAGTAGATGCCAAATATGAGTGGTCCCAGGACTGAACCCTGAGGTACTCTACTTGTCACTTGTCTGCAGCTGGATTTGGAGTCAGCTACTTTTACAGTGTGGGTTCTGTCATTAAGCCAGTTGGAAACCCAGCAAGTAATGTAGGGACTAATGCAAGGCTTAGTAAGTTTATCTATGATTTCAGAGTGGGTGCCGTGAAGTTAGCCACCTCTGTTTTTGGGAGCCCAAAGTTAGCTGGTTACCTTTGTGGGGGCGGGGTGTGGATTTCCATGGCGATTAGTTGGTGGTTGGATCTAACTAGGGAGGCGTTGACTATTGTTGTAGAGCAATGGTCACCCATGCTAGTAATGACCAGGTCAAGGATGTTGCTACCTCTAGTGGGGGTAAGAACAAGCTTGTACAGGGCACTGGAATTAATGAATTCCAGAAAGCATTGGGCAAGTGTATTGGTACATGAGTAATTTTCCCATTTAATGGAGAGGTAGTTGAATTCACCCAGTATGCGGGTGTTAGGTTGGACCCTAATATTCTCCAGGGTGCTTAGGAACGTGGAGTGTGAGTCTTGGGTCATGGTTGATGACCTATAGTAGGCTACCACCTTAATCGCTGTCTTACCCAATGTTAGCTGCATCTGAAGTATCTCAGATGCTTTATGTTGTGCTATCAGTCTGGAGGTGTGCGCATACTGTATGAATATGGAAAAACCACTGCCTTTGGATCTTTGGTCCAAGTTCTGGGGTTGAAAGGTGTGGAATGAGTTATAGCCTGGTAGTGCAGGGGTGCTTTTTCTGCCTTGAACTAGGTCTCTGTTACAGCACAAATGTTGATATCCATTTTAAGGAGTGCTTCGAGCGAATACATTTTGAGATTTAAACTTCTAGCATTGAGCGGAATGACCCTCAGATTGCATTGATGGTAATTTGATCTTTGTAACATTGCCTAAGAAAGACACTATGGGGTGGCAAAAGCCTTCACCAGTATCTGGAAGGTCAGGAGTGACAGATGCAGGCCATCTTTGGCAAAGCATCAAGGTCTGTCAATCATGTCATCCCAGGCAGACAGATACTGGATCCCCTTAGAATGACACCAGAAAAAGCCAATTGTTGAAATCAATCATTTTCTGCTTGTACTGTGGTATAATTCTGGGTGATGCAGGGCTAGGGTCATACCCACCTGGGCTACATAATCTGAGAGCTCCTCCATGTCTCTTTTCATGTTGTCCAGGGAAGTACATCTTAGGTTATTCACACCCACATATACAATGACAGAGTCATATTTGTACTTGTTATTGAGGGACCTGAGTGTGTGCATTATGTGGCAGATCCTGGTATCTGACAGGCAGCTGACTGTTACTTTCTCCTTATTCAACCTGGTAAGTTGGACATTAGTGTGCCTCACTATCAATTCACCTATGACTGGTGTGTTGGGCATGCTGTTTTGCCTTAGGGGCTTTGGTTGAGTGGCACACTGCTTAGGAGAGTTATGTGTCTCATGATTAGTGTTGTGTTGTGGTTGAGTGCGTTTCTGCCTTGGAGGTCTCTGCTTTTTGAGTAGGTTTTTATTGAGAGCCTCAGCGAAGATGGGTGTGTGGTTTGTGCTTTTATGTGAAGACAGTGCTGGTTTGTATTCTGGAGGGCTATGTGTTCCATGTGGTGTGGTGCAAGTGTTGACCTTCTCCTCTTGACCAGCTATTCTGGTCTTTACTGGAGAGTGTGTGGCTTCCAGTTTGGATATATAAGTGCATCTCTCACAAGTCTGAGTGTTGTGAGTTAAGAGGAGGGGGTTGTCAGTGTACCTGAAGCAGTTGCTACATTGCCTCAGGACGGCCAAGTTCACTATGTTAATAGAATAAAGCACAGGGAACTGACTTCTAGACATGCCTGGAGGGGTGGGCATTAATAATAAGCAATGGAGCTGTTTCCTTGTAGAATGTTTAGTACTGGTAGCCCTTTTGTGTTCTACAATAATTGCTAGAAGAAGTCTGGTACAGTGCTAAACTAATAAGCTAGTAAAAGTGCAGGAGAGGAGAGAACTAGCAGATCTAAGGGAAAAGTTGAATGAGTCCAAAGTCAGCTTTGGAGAAGTTTTTCAAGGTGGTTACCTTTACGGGGGGTGTGGGTGAGATGTGGATTTCCATGTTGATTACTCTATGTTGGATCTGACCAGGTAGCGATTGACTACTGTTGTCAAGCAACGGTCCCATATGTTAGTAATCAACACAGGGAAGGATGTTGCTTCCTCTACTGGGTGTCAGAATGAGCTATTCCATGGCATTGGAACTGATGAATTCCAGGAAGCGTTGTGCCAGTGAATTGGTGCTTGAGTATCTTACCCAGTTGATGGAGAGGTATTTGAACTCTACTAGTATGAGAGTGTTGGGTTGGACCTTAATAGTTTCCAGGGTGTTGAGGAATGTGGATTGAGAGTCTAGAGACATGGATGTGGACCTATAGCAAGCTATGGCCTGAATTGCATTATTACCCAATGTCAGTTGTACCAAATGTATTTCAGATGTAATATGCTGGGATACTACTCTGGATGTGTTAATAGCTTTATTAATATGACAACACCACTGCCTTTGCAGCTGTGGTCCATGCTTTGGGGCTGACAGATGTGGAATGAGTTATAGGCTGGTAGGGCAGGGGTGCTGGCTGCTGCTGTAAACCAGGTCTCCGTTACAGCACAAATGTCAATGTTCTCCATTTTGAGGAGTGCTTCCAGTGACTGCATCTCAAGATGTAGATGTCTAGTGTTGAGCAGCATGACCCTCAGATTGCATATATGTATAGCTGTTACAGTGGTAATTTGATTTGGAACACTGCTTAAAAAGGCAATATAGAAGTGGCAGGACACTCAGCCAGTATCTGGAAACCCAGGGGTGACAGATTCAAGCCATCTCTGGCAAGCCATCGCAATCTGTCAATCATGTCATCCCAAGCAGATACTGGATCCCATGAGACTGGCACCAGACACTTAAGCCAATTGTTGAAGTCAATCATTTGTGGTTTGTACTGTGGTATCATTCTGGGTGACAGTAGTATACTGCTCAGGGCTACTGTCATACCTGCCTGGCCCACATAATCTGAGAGCTACACCATGTCTCTTTTCATATAGTCCATCAAGGTGCTTCTCAGGTCATTCACACACACATGGACAGTGACAGAGTAATACTTGTAAATATTGTGGAGTGACCTGACTGGGTGTGTTATGTGTTGGATTCTGGCACCTGATAGACAACTGACTGTTACCTCCACCATGTTCAACATAGTGAGTGGGATATCTGTGTGCCTCACTATTGATTTACCTATGATTACTGCATCAGGCAAGGTCGTTGGCCTTTGGGGCTTAGCTTGAGGGACACACTGTGTCCTGTGGTTTGTACTGTGTTGTGATGGTTGAGAGGGTGTCTGTTTTGGTGGTCTCCGCTGTTTGGGTAAATATGTATTGAGTACCTCTGTGAAGGTGGGTGTGTGGTTATTATTTGTATGTCAGAGCTGTGATAATGGGTGTTCTGGAGGGGTATGTGTTCTATGTGGTGTTTTGCAGGTGTTGACCCTACTCCTCTTGACCAGCTAGTCCAGTCTTCTCTGAAGAGTGCATATTTTCCAATTCAGTGATATAGGGGTATCTCTCACAAGTCTGAGTGTTGGGAGTGTAGAGGAGAGGGTTGTCTGTGTACATAAGGCAGTTCAACAGTGCCTCAGAATGCACAAGTGCACCAGGTTAATGGAAAAAAGCACAGAGAACTGCATTTCAATCATGCCAGAAGGGGTTGTCATAGCTACTAAGTACTGGAGCTAATTCCATGTGGAATGACTGCTGCTGATGGCTCTTAAGTGTACTAGAATAATCAATTAAAACACTGTTGAATTGCAAAGCTATTAAGCTATTTGAAGTGCAGGAAAGAAAGAACTAGCAAGATCTAAGGAAAAAACTGAAGGCAGACTGGCACCAGTAACAGTTTCCCTGAGCTGTGCAGTTATCAGTACCTTTGGCCAAGTGTCAGCCCCATAAGCACATGCAATAACTGTATAACACTATAATAGAAATAACTAGATAGGTAGGGGTTATAATCTCACTACTGGCAACTGTTTGTGTGTGTTTGTGTGAGAGTCATATACTGTGTGTGGTATACCATTTCAGTTGTGTACCACCCTGTAAACTTCCTATCACCCTAATTTACTTGACCTGCTGATGTCATTCATCTTAGAAGTACCTTGGGAGTAGGTGAAATTATGTAAGCTTCGTCGCACATCTGATAACTTCATAACACTATAGTAGAAATAACTAGATAGGTAGGGAGTTCTAATTTCACTACTGGTAACTCTTTGTGTGAGAGTCATGTACTGTGTGTGTTATACCATTTTGAGTTGTATACCACCCTGTAAACTTCCCCTCACCCTAATTTACTAGCCCTGCTGATATCATTCACCTTAGAAGTTCCTTGGGAAAAAGATGAAATTATGTAAGCTCTGCGGTGTGTCTGATAACTGTGTAACACTATAGTAGAAATAACTTGATAGATAGGGGTTCTAATCTCACTACTGGCAAGTGTTTGTGTGAGAGTCATATACTGTGTGTTATACCATTTTGAGTGGTGTACCACCCTGTAAACCTCCCATTACCCTACGTTACTAAGCCTGCTGATGTCATTCACCTTACATCTACCTTTGGACGAGGTGAAATTATGTAACCGCTGTGCGCATCTGATAACTGCGTAACACTATAGTAAAAATAACTAGATATATAGGGATTCTAATCTCGCTATTGGCAACTGTTTGTTTCTGTGTATGTGTTTGTGTAAGAGTCATATACTGTGTGTGTGTGTGTGTGTGTGTGTGTGTGTGTGTGTGTGTGTGTGTGTGTGTGTGTGTGTGTGTGTGTGTGTGTGTGTGTGTGTGTGTGTGTGTGTGTGTGTGTGTGTGTGTGTGTGTGTGTGTGTGTTTGTGTGTATGTTTGTTATACCATTTTGAGTTGTGTACCCCCCTGTAAACTTCCCATCACCCTACTTTACTAGGCCTGCTGATGTCATTCACCTCAGAGATACCTTGGGACTAAATTAAATTATGTAAGCTCTGTGGCACGTATAATAACTGCATAACACTGTAGTAAAAATAACTCGATAGGTAAGGGTTCTAATCTCAAGACTGGCAACTGTGTGTGTTTGTGTCTTTGGGTGAAGATCCTATCCTG
>NC_056733.1:1938872940-1938977940 GCF_019279795.1 Protopterus annectens | reverse complement strand
TTCCATACTCACCAGCTTCAGGCTGCCAACCCACATGCAGACCACATGGACCTAGGTAGTTGTGGGAGAGAAATATTGTCAGCAGACTCACATGTGGCATTGGTACAGGATGGATGCAGCATGTCAGCACATTTACAGTACAACCCCCAATGCTACACAATTTGCTGTCCTTCACCATAGATGTGCACTTCTGTGCATTAGAAAACCCCATCCACAACTGCAATCTGACCTGACACATGCACATAGATACTTCACAAATACAAGTATGTCTGCTACACTAGTCTAGTAATCTTCGCTGGGGCCTTAACTGCACACTCCTCGTCCATTGTCTGGGTGCCACCCACCTCCAGTGTGTGTGGGGGGATCTGTACTGGATCCCTATTAATTATTTGAACTTTTCAAAGTTCGAATGTCATATGGTCTACACCATGTGATCAAACTTTGAAAAGATCGAAGGATAAAAGCAACAGCTCTGTATGGTGCAGGATGGGAATATTTCCCTTCTCTGCACTGAAGTGTGATCTCAGAGTTGGTATATTTAAGTAGGGGGGCTGTGCTCAGAGTGTTCAGGTAAGTTTTTTTAAACATTTTTATTAAATTTTCGACGTTTCAAACTTCGCTCATATGTTGTTGAACATATGAGGTTCAAAGTTTTGAAACTTCTAATATATAATATAGACCCTCTGTACCCTGATGTTGTACAGGATGGGTGCCCCAAGATTGCTGAGGAGCTCCTCGGTGGGTGTCAGTGGGGGCTGCATGGCTGGGCCCCCACCTGTGGCTATGTGGTCCCTACCACTGCAGCAGCTTTTTGCCGGGCATGAGGTCATTTGCATGTGGCCAGACCTTTGTGTATGTATATGCATGCAGGCCGACACCATTTACCCTGTGGACTAGGTCATCCCACAGGCCAGTCCTCTTCTGCAGATGTTGGTGGCTCCAGTCAAACATTATGGCATAGTTATGTAGTATGGCTTCTATGATTATACTTTTCTCAGCCGCTGAGAAAGTAGACCTTTGCTGATGCGACATTGCACCTGGAAGACATAAAAAGGAAAACAGATCACAAGACCTCACACATTTGGCAACAGTATGTACAGAACCTGTACAGCTACATTGAATGCCAGTAGCCACCTCTCACAACCACAACATACCCCTGTAATCTATCAGTGCTGTATCTGCTTGCATTGCACTGCTGGTCCTGACTTGTCATATTTCTCACAATGAGGGCTAGTTAATTTCATAATCCTCTACTTCTCATTCCTGTCTGTGTAGAGGAATGACATTGGCCATCTTCAGTGAGGGTGTGGATGGTGCTAAGGCTTGGTGTGACTACAGTGGGTAATGGAGATAGGAGCACATGCCTGAGTTCATGTAGGATGCGGACCGGAATGGTATCAGGTCCCATGGATACTTATGTTTGTTGCCTTTCAGTAGGCAATATGTACCTGTTCGCTGGTGATAAGGGGAGGGGTGTGGGTGCTGTGCATATCCACCTATAGTGATGCTGAGCCAGGGGTGATGTTTGCCTTCAACCTATCCGCAGCAGGCTGGCTATAGCTATGCTGTGTGTGTGTCTGTGTGTGTGTGTGTGTGTCTGTGTGTGTGTGTGTGTGTGTGTGTGTGTGTGTGTGTGTGTGTGTGTGTATGTGTGTGTGTGTGTGTGTGTGTGTGGTCTGATTGACCACCATTACAGGGTGGGTTGGTTTGTTGCATCTGAGATTGCAGACATATGTGAAGATGGCCTTGTGATTGGCCTTGGTGGATGTGTCCAAATTGTACTCATAGTTAGCCTTACAGTACTCCACCTGTGATCTTATATGCTTGATCAGACAAAGGCTAACTTGATGCCAAGTTGGTGCCAGCTCATAATTTTCCCTGTGCAGCCAATATAGGGACCAAGTCTGTGGTTTGTGTATTTCTCCTGTCCAGCAAAGTGGATTACTCTACTTTGGTGGAGGCAGGCTTTACGAGTAAGGTATTGCTGATTCTATACAGCTGTGTTGGTGTTCATTTAGCTTTTTGTAGTAGGCATGGACACACAGTCATAACATAGCTGGACACTTCTCCAATTTCAAACAGATAATCATGCTTATTGTAGTACCTTTGGCTGTGTCAGGGCAATGCGACAACTAGTAACTGTAGAAATGTCACTCTGTTGCCTGCACAGTAACTAAGATTACACATGTGTATAACATGTACATATTATTTAACTGACATTTTTCATCCCATGTCTGTTGTTATGAGGCGGCCAGATACAGCTACTCATACTGACATGTGCACAGGTAATACCTGATATACATTTCTGTTCTATGTCAGTATGGCACACTGTATTCACACTCTTGCTGCCCAGTCATCCCTCTCAACCCATTAGAGCAGGACATCTGTAGGATGCCACACATACATGGGGGGCAAAGGAACAAAATTAGTGACACTGTCCTAATATTGCTGTAACACACTTGAGTCATTTAATAGCACAGTAGCTTTTCCATTGGCAGACGTACCCTGGAGGATGTCCAACGCTCATATGGCAGGAAAAGAGGAGAAAGGCTAGGAGTGTGCTAGTGAGGGTAAGAACTTTTAATGTTGGCAGTATAACTGGTATAGGGACAGAGATAGCTTATAAGATGGCCAGAGGAAGGGGAGTATGGCTAGGTTTATCGGAGGCAGGTCACAATTGTGCTATCAGGGTGTGGATGGGAGGGTAAAGGGTGTAGGGTTTATCCTGATGGAACAGTATGCCAAGGGTGTTTTTAGAGGATGACATGAGTGCCTGACTGAGTGATGTTTATGAATCTGGAAATGGATGGTGTAATGATGAATGTTGCTAGTGCATATGCTACGCAAGTTGCTTGTGCAGTGGATGAGAAAGAGAAATGTAAAGTCAGTGGGATGACATGGTGATGACTGTACCCAAGGGTGAGAGAGTGATGAATGCAGTAGATTTCAATGGCCATGTTGGTAAAGGGAACAGAGGGGATGAGGAAGGGATGACTATGTATGGTGTTAAGAAAAGGAATGCAGACGGTAAGATGGTAGTGGATTTTCCAAAAGGATGGACATGGTTGTGGTGAATACATACTACAACTAGAGGGAGGAGCATAAAGTGATGTACAAGAGTGGAGGAAGATGCACACAGCTGGAATATATCCAATGTAGGACGGCCAGTTTGATGGAAATTGGAGACTGTAAAATGGTGACAGGCTAAAGTGTACTTAGGCAGCAGAGACTGTTGGTCTGTAAGATGACATTGATGATCAAGAAGAAGAGGAGTGTGAGGTCAGCACCAAGGATCAGATGGTGGGAACTGGAAGAGGGTGATTGTGAGGAGAAGTTCAGGGAAGAGTTAAGACAGGCACTAGGTGGCAGTGATGATTTACCATATATCTGAGTAAGTACAGCAGAGCTAGTAAGGAAAACTGCTAGAAAGGTTCTTGGTGTGACATGTGGATGGAGGAAGGTGTACAAAGACACCTGGTGGTGGACTGAGGAAGTACAGGACAGTATACAGAGAAAGAGGTTGGGGATGAAGGAGTGGGGTTATCGGAGAGATGAGGTAAGTAGACAGGAGTATAATTAAATGAGGTATATGGCAAAGAGAGAGGTGGCAAAGTCTAAGGATGAGGCATATGACAACTTGTATGACAGGTTGGACTCTAAGTTGGGATGACAGGATTTGTATCAGTTGGCTAAACAAAGGTACTGAGCTAGGAAAGATTTTCAACAGATAAGGTAATAAAGGACAATGAGGGAAACATACTCAAAAGTGAGAAGAGTGTGTTAAGCAGATGAACAGAGTACTTTGAGAGGCTGATGAATGAAGAGAATGATAGAGAGAGGGTTGTGGGTATAGTGAATCAGGAAGTGCAACAGCTTACCAAGGAGGAAGTAAGGATAGCTATGAAGGGGATGAATACTGGAAAGCCTGTTGGTCCACATTACATACCTTTGGTAGCATGGATGTGTTTAGGGGAAATGGCAGTGGTGTTTTTCCCAAGATTGTTTAATGATATTTTGAAAAGTGAGAGGATGCATATGGAGTGGAGAGAAAGAGTTTATGTACCATTTTAAGAATAAGGTTGATGTGGAGAGCTGTAGTAACTACAGAGGGTTAACATTAATTAGTCACAGCACAAAGTCATGGGAAAGAGTTGTAGAAGCTAGGTTAAGCAGGGTGGTGATGAGTAGTGGCCCACAGTTTGTTGTCATGCCAGGTAAGGGCACTACAGATGTGATGTTTGCTCTGAGAGTGTTGATGGAGTAGTACAGAGAGGGTCAGGGGTTGCTTTGTGTCTTTCTGGATGTAGGGAAAGCATATGACAGGGTGTCTAGAGGGAAGTTGTGTTATTGTATGAGAAAGTCATGAGTGGCAGAGATATATGTAAGACTGGTACAGGTACAAGGGTGGTGTGACAGCAGTGAGGTCTGTGGTGTGAGTGACAGATGTGTTTAAGGTGGAGGTGGGATGACATCAGGGATCAGCTATGAGCTCTTTCTTATTTGCAATGGTGATGGACAGGTTGACAGACAAGATCATACAGGAGTCCCCGTTGACTATGATGTTTGCAGATGACATTGTGATCTGTACTGAGAGTAGAGTACAGATTTATGAGACCCTGCAGAGTTGGAGATATGCGCTAGAGAGGAGAGGAATGAAGGTCAGCAGGACTAAGACAGAATATCTGTATGAGAATAAGAGTGAGGGTAGTGGAATGTTGAGGATTCAGGGAGTAGGGTTGGCAATGGGGGATGAGAATGAATGATTGATATCAACATTTCAGAGTAATGATGGCTGTGGAGGACAGGTTAAGAAGAGAGAACAGGCAGGATGGAGAGGGTGGAGAAGAGTGTCAGTACTAATTTGTGATAGACATATACCAGTAACAGTGAAAGGGAAGGTCGGCAACAGGGTAGTGAGACCAACTATGTTATATGGATTGGGGACAGTGTCAATGACAAAAATTCAGAAGTCACAGTTGGACATGGCAGAGTTACGCTGTGACAAGGGTGGACATGATTAGCAATGTGCATATGGCAGTGTCAGCCCATGTTGAATGGTTTTGAGACAAAGCTGGAGAGGCAAGATTACATCAGTTTGGACATGTGCTGCAGAGGGATGCTGAATATATTGGGAAAAGGATGGTAAGGATGAAGCTGCCAGGTTAGAGGAAAAGAGGAAGGCCTCAGATAAGGTCTCTTGATGTGGTAAGAGAGGATATGCAGGTGGTTGGTATGACAGAGCAGGATGCAGAGAACAGGCAGAAATGGCAGCAGATGATCCACTGTGGCGACCCCTAATGGGAACAGCCTGAAGAAAAAGAAGGAGATGTTATAACGTCAGTCTTCACAGATTTGCCAACGATTTGCCAAACATAACACAACTGTATAGGTTCATAGGTTCATATGTTGGTACTAGGCTTTTGGCCCTAGGGCCTATACAAGCCTAGCTATAACAATTCCCTGGCTATTTCTTCCCACGATATTTACTTCCCTGGACCCCTGTCTAGCAGAGTGACTGATGTGATTCCTGGGGTGAATTTCCTATCTCCCATCCATTCGTCAAGGTTCCTTTGGAAGAGGGCCAAAGAGGTGTTCTGCTTGACATGTATGGGCAGTCTATTCCAGAGTCTGGGGAGTCTCTGGGTCAGGAAGCTATCCCTCCAGTATGAGTAAATGAATACAAATATGAGGTATGAGGCACACATATGGTCAATGTGCAAAACACTGGAGAGTTTAATGGTATGAGCTCAGTATATCACATCCAGTTCAACACACATGTATGCAACAGTACTTTGCAAATACCATGTTTAGGTCTCTCACACTTCTGAGACAACCAAGTATATCATAGTTGTATTCACAAGTAAGATATGGATATGTACAATATTCCAGTAGCTAGCCTAGCAATGTCATAGTCAGTATTGTTCAACACACACTGCAGTAGTAGTCATATGTGAGCCATCATTTCTTGGGGTGGTTCAGGGGCCTGATCTATGATCTATGTCACTGTAGACATACCCAGATGCTATGGCCATAGGTTCTGATCAGCAATATATCAGTACAGCAAGCCTTGTTGAGACAAATATGTTACAGTTCATATTTCCCATTCCTACATACCCTCTGCTGCAGTCCATTACATCCTTACTTGTTTGACATACCTGTTTGTTTCATTCAAGTGTAGGCGGTTATGTCCTGCTTGGTTTTTATTTCTCTTTTCACTGTTTTCTCTCTCTCTCTCTCTCTTTCTTTTTCTATCTCTCTGTATCTCAAGGATGTAGGGTTCACATCTGTTTTACATAGGCAGCAGCTTGCCTTTTGTAGGTAATGCTCATGAGCAGCTGATGGCCTGTGCACCAATTGGTGTCCCCCACTTGATTATTGCATGCATGACAGCTGTGTTGTTATTCATAGAGTCAATGGCATGGCAACACACTCCTATCTTTGAGTACGTCATGTGAGCATTGGCCCTTTTCCTTGCCAGTGAGGAGGACTTCATGGAAGTGTGTGAACACCAGCATCACAGAGGGTATTTGGAAATACCTCTTACAACCAAAATTGAGGGGACAGGCCAACAGAAATGGGGAGAATGTTCCAGACATAGGGACAGAATGTACGTACTGCTGTTATACATTTGGATTAATGCTGGTCTAACAGGGTTTGTGTGGACATGGATTTCCTGGGTAATTTTAACTCTGACAGTGTTATGTGTTTGACATAGCTCTCACCTGTAGGGTTATATTCAGAATGGTCAGAATTTGGACCCCTTTGTTTGGTGTGTTCCTCAGACATTTTTTGTCTTTGGAAAATAAGTAGCATACTCTGGGGATTGCAGTCAGCAACTGCTAACATCCTTTTGTGTTTCTGACCTCATATCCCTCAGAAAAGATATGTTACAACTAACCCTGTTACAACAGCAACATTCTCAGTTTATAACAGCAATATTTCAAATATGCCCCTGTTTTGGGACCTCTGTCCTACAATTATGTCAGATTTTGTCCAGATGTCATGCAGTAAGAGGTTAATAGGTATAGTATATGATTATTTAGTGCCTACATTCCTAACATTATCCCAGTGATGTATCAGACTGCCAGACATGTTATGTGGAAGAGGCCTTATATATGAGGGGAAAGCCTGGAAATTCTGTGGGACTCTGTACAGTTGAGAGATCTGTGTATGTCTGGAAATTGTTGACAGACTTTCAGGATTGTGTAGCAGTGTATTTTGTCAGTGTTATTTAGTCTGTATGTGTTATGGCTCCTTTTCTATCTCCCTGTGCATGCTGCTCCTGTTTCTGCTGGTCTATCGGCTGTATATATTTCTAGGGGCAGATTGAAACATGTCCCATACCACAGTCAGGCATCATAGTACACTGTGAACTGGGCCAGTATATATGGGGGTAGAGTATGAGAGGCAAACATGTTGAGATGTTTTTGTTCACACAGTCCTTATACTGTACTGTTCCTTTGGCTTACTGGTATGTAACTGTGACTGTGGTTGAATTGGTTGTGGATATGCACTTTCACACTGGTGTCTGTTTTACTGTGCGGTGACATCCCTGTAGTGCCTGATATATATGCCAATACATGTGTAATTCCCCTAGCAGATTTTGGTTAGTGTTGTATTAGTCTGACTGTAGTTTGGACAGTGCTTGGTGACTTGCTTAGCAGCTGAGTGTAGTTTTCCTAATGTGATGTTATGCCCAGATATTTGTAGGATATAGTGTTGCTTAGCCTCCATAAGTGTTGTGTATTTCTAATACATCAGTGGGCTGATGTAAGGATTTCAGTAATTAACTAGTGGGAAGTAACTGAGTGTTGGACTTGTGCTATTTCAGTCAATATATGTTAGAAGAGACATGAGGGTGTTACTGCAGCAACTGTGTCAGCATATCCACTCAAGTATTTCAGACATGTCCCTATTTCCATGGTGTTCTCCCACCACTTTGTCAGGCCTGGCCCAGGTTCATTGCACTAAGAGGTTCTGAGCCTACCTTGGGACTATCTGGATTATTGCTGTATGTCCAGGTTTATTGCTCATATTTCCAGTTTGTTCTACAGATGGATTATTTTCATATCCCTGGTAAATCACTGCGAGGATATGAAGATTTCTGACAGTAAATGATGACATACATTTCAGTTTCAGAACTCATATCCTTCAGAACATGTATGCTGAAACACACCCTGTCACTCTAGCAACATTCTACATTTATAAGAGCGTTATTTGAAATATGTCCCTAGTTTTGTCTCATTGTCACACCCCCATTTGGACAGCCTTGGGCCAGATTTCTTGCAGTAAGGGGTTGGTAGGTAACAACGATTGTAATGTATGGAATTGTTCTCCGTTTCCTCGTGAAGGACATGCTAGTGGAACTGGTTCACGGAATAGGCAACAGGGACTAGAAACTTATGACCATGTGGATTTTTCAGAATGGCTTGACAGATCCTTTTCCAAGGCGGTTGACGAAACAGAGAGAACACGGAAGGACTGTAGTTCATACAAGGACAAATGTAAGCTGTTGGAAACAGAATTAAATAAATATAGGAATTTAAGTCTTGACAATTGGTATCTTACGCAATGTGTAGAGCGTAAAATTGTGCCTAAGGGTCTTAGGCTTAATAAGTATCCCAACAATGTACGTGGAAATGTTGAATTATTTAATATCATTTCGGACATTCTCAATGATTGTGGTATTTTAATTTTGAAAGCCATGATACGTAGTAATGCTGATATTTTAACAGGTAGTAAAAAAAAGAATTGATCAAATACAGCAGGACATCAGTAATGATTTGCTTTTTTCTGTTAAAGAACATAAAAATGCATACTATAATGTGCTTCATAATGTTGACAGTAATGTGGCTAGTAATTATAAAAGGAAATTGGGTAAAATTGAACGTGATGTACGTGATTACAAAGAGGGGAGGGCATATATGGATACGAGTAAATACAATAAGAGACCATTTACATACCAGAATTTGAGAGGTGGATATAATAGGAATGATTTTAATGGGGACCCACCCATTCAACATAGGAACCCCATTTTAGAGAATAATAAACGATATGGGAATGGTGGTCCCAATGTTGGTACAAATGATATGGACGATAATAGTCAACTGAATTTATTTGACCCTTTAGAGGAGGAAGGGGGCGAGGGCCCCCGGAGATCGGAAAGATTAAGGAACCAGAACCGCTCATTTACATACGCGGAAGCAACAGGGAATTATTCCAATCGGAGACAGGGTGGAAACAGGTACAGATAGGGGGGGAGTTGGATATTACGGAACAAGATGTCCACCATAATAAAGACAGTAATTCTGATATTAAAGGACCTATAATTGTGGGAAATGATGGTGAAGAAGACAGTGGACCCAATGTTCAGACCAACAATATGGTTTTGGCTGAAGAAATTGACCCTATAGAAATTGAGAATAATTTTATACTTGAGCACTTGGATGTGAGGAAATGTAAAATATTTACATGTGATAATTTTCACATTTATAATTTTACAGATTTAGATGTCACAGTAGAGTTTTTTAATCTTTTTACTAAAGGGTTTTCTTTTATACCTGTTCAAAAACCTAGGATTGAAAATATTCTACTTGATATCAAATTATTTACTAGGAAGTTAAACCTGAAGACCATGTTTCAAAATGTAGGAACGAATGAAAAGGAGGGGCTTAGGAGAAGGAGTACATTCAACCCACCCCTACAACATGATATTCTCAATTTTGAAAACTATATTTCAAACATGGTTAGGGAAGGTTATGTATTAAATAATGGATCAAAGGAATATTGTAACTTAACAGATAAAGAAGTCATGGTTTTGAAAATGTTACAAAGTAACGAGAGGGTAAGAATTATGAAACCTGATAAGGGGGGTGGGGTAGTCCTAATGGACCACTGGGACTACACTAGGAGAATGGTTGAGATATTGAATCAGGGTGATAGATACCAGCGTCTCGGAATGAGATGAATATTTGGTATAAGAAAATTGATTTTTACTTGGAAGACAATCTGATGCAAGGGCTTATAGATATGGATCTATATAATTTTCTTAGGGTTCCCAAACCAGTAATTCCTGAGATATTTGGGATCCCTAAGATACACAAAGATGTACACAACCCCCCGCTTAGACCTATTGTGACATCCCAGGGCTCAAAAACTCAGACGTTAGCAATATTTGTGGATACCAAGTTGAAACCTTTCTATCATGATTACCCCCATATACTAATAGATTCTTGGGATTTTTTGGATAAATTTAATAATATTCCATATGATGATAATTATAGTTTCATCACAATTGATGTTAAAGATTTATTCTCAGTAATACCCCGTAGTACTGGGTTAGGATGGTTTGAGCATATGTTAACAGAGTTCAAATTTCTAAACAATATTGATTTTAGGTTGGTATTAGAAAATATTGAGTTAGTTCTGAAAAATAATTTTATCTATTTCCAGGGGGATATTTATCATCAGATTGGTGGGGTGGCGATGGGGTCAGCCTGCGCCCCCATATATGCAAATATCATTATGCTTTTTTGGGAACTTGAATTTGTATTTAAATCCCAATTTTGGAAATATATTATACAGTATTTCCGATTCCTGGATGATATATTCATCGTTTGGAACGGTACTACAGCACAGATAGAGGAATTCATTCAATATTTGCATACTACAACTGATTTTTTGGAATTTACATTTCAGTATAATATTGACTATGCCAGCTACCTTGATGTTACAATTAGTAAGAATAGAGAAAGTAGGCAATATAAATCTAGAATTTTCAGGAAAGAGTTGTTTCACTAATTCTTATGTACATTTTCAAAGTGACCATCCATTCCATTTAAGAAGAAACATCATTAAGGGTCAAATGATTAGGGTTTGTAGGATGACCAGTGATAATAATGAATGTATGGAGGAAATGGAAATGATACAGAATTTATTTAGGGAAAGAGGATACCCTATGGAGTTAATAAAAAATGTGAGAAGAGAGGTTATTAAAAAACATAACACTTGTTATCTACTCATTTTAAATAATGATTTTACGGAGGTAAATGTTAGGAAAACTAAAACTAGTGTTATAGACACAAATAATATTCCACGGTTTATATTTACATATCATAAAGGATGTGGGTGGATACAAAAAGGAATACATGAGGTTTGGAAAATCTTTTCAAGAATGTGCAGTAATTCATTGATTTTCCAACAGCCCTTAAAATTTAGTTACAGAAGGAACTTCAATTTTAAGAATTTGTTTGAAAGGAATGATCCTCTGAAGGTAAAAGGGGCGCAACCCAAGACAGGAACACATAAATGTGGTAGATGTGGGCAATGCTCCTTTATTTCTGGAGAAAAGGAGATATTTTTGAAAACTATTGGGAGGAAAATGAAGAGTAATGGGTATTACACCTGTTATAGTAATGGCGTTTATCTTGCTTATTGTCTCACCTGTGGAGCTTATGTTGGTAAAACGGAACGTCAGTTAAATAAGCGTATTTACGAACATATGAGGGACATAAGCAAAAGGAATGACAACAACGCCCTATTTAGACACAGTACCATATGTGAAAATGCTAACTTTAAGTTTTGGGTACTAGAGGAAGTGAAGAAGGGTGACAGGGGAGGAGATTGGGAATCCCTGTTAGAATATAGGGAGTTAATATGGCAACTGAAATTGGATGCATGTGGTCCCATGGGGATGAATGACCACCTCTCCATTAAACCCGCCCTGAAACTATTAGCAAATAATCCTAAATGAAGTCCATTTTTTAGTATCTGTTGGGTTCTTTACACCGTAGGGTTTTATTATGTATGTATATATATATATATATATATATATATACATATTTATATATTTTTTGTATATATTTCTTCCATATTAATTCCCATTCCCACTACATGAATATTCATTTACATTGTTAAAATTATATTTATTATTATTGTCATTTTTACTGTTAACATCTATACATTTTAACAAAGATGGTATATTATATATATACAATATTCAACACATTTTATGATACATATATATTTATTTATTTATTTGTATACATTTTTAAGCTACATAATAAATTATAGTATATTTATTGTTTGAGTATTAGACATTTAGGTGATTTTAGTCACTTGTGCATATATATTTAAACAGCTTTTGAGATATTGCAATTTTATGGTGTGTATATGTTTTGTTTTTAAGATGTGATTAGTTGAGGATGTATTAATTAATGCAATGCTCTTTGGAATGACAATTATTCAATTAGCCAATGACATCTTGGTTGCAGTTTGGTATATAAAGCACTTATTTAGAGTTGATTTGTGATTCTGATGAAGTCTATACAGTGAAGACGAAAGCGCGCTCAATCATCGTTTATCATCATTTTATCAATTATTTGTGTTGTTTGTGGAATTCTATTAAATTCTACCATTATTTCAATCTGCCACTGTGCTTTGGATTTCCTTGGAACTACATTTGGATCTTGTTTGGTGAACTATAGTGCACTACGATTGGGAGGGCAGCCCTTTATGGTACAGCGACGGAGCTCTGAATTGTTTTAACAGGGTTGGTAGGTATGGTTCTGAGGTATGACTCCACTACATGTTATGAGTGTATATATATCTATATATATATATATATATATATATATATATATATATATATATATATATATATCTGTATGTATAGGTTTACTATTGTTTATTCGAATAGAAAAACATTTTCCATTCAAATAAACAAATAGTAATACCGAAAGTAAAAACAACTAACGTTTAAAATGTCGAACTAAATGGTCGACGCATTTGACTTGACATTTTTGTCAAAACCACCACGTGATAGCCATATAGGAGCTGATGTAAATCAAACTCCTATATGACAAATCACGTTTTTTTCCTGCACCTCCCCTACTTATATATTCCAACTCCTAGATGGCACTACAGTGAGGATGTGGATGAATTTCCACTCCCCACTGTACCGCGATCTCCATGCAGATAGTTGAATTACACTCATGCGAATGCAGTAGTGCATTCACATATGTGGAGTCAACTATCTGCTGCACAAATGTTTGTGCGTTCGACATTCTGATTTTCAGCACATTGCAGCCGACAGAATATCGTTCGCACAAACAATAGTAAACTATATATATATATATATATATATATATATATATATATATATATATATATATATATATAGACACACACATATATGGAGAGAGAGAGAGAGAGATTTTTTCTATATATGTATAATTAATTTTTTATATATTTTTATATATATGTATATATATATATATATATATATATATATATATATATTTTATATATTATATATGTATATATATATATATATACATATATATATATATATATATATATATCTATATATCTATATATATATATATATATATATATTTTATATATATATATATATATATATGGTTCCCTATGAAACCATCGGTTACACTACATGAGAATGACTACATGAGACTAGACCATCGAAGTACATAACAGCGAAAACAGAAATGAGTGAGCATTTAAAACATCGAACACCAGAACACCGACACGGGCGTAAACAACACACTACACTACATAGAATACACTAGCCCTGACCCAAACCCTAACCCTAAGGTCCGACACTCGCACACTTCACCTACGTGGACTCAAACCCTAACTCACTTACCCACCCCTAGCCCAAGCTCGACACTGCTCGCACACTTCACCTACCTGCACCCTAACCCTAACTCACTTACCCACCCCTAGCCCAAGCTCCGACACTATCGCACACTTCACCTACCTGCACCCTAACCCTAACTCACTTACCCACCCCTAGCCCAAGCTCCGACACTATCGCACACTTCACCTACCTGCACTAACCCTAACTCACTTACCCACCCTAGCCCAAGCTCCGACACTATCGCACACTTCACCTACCTGCACCCTAACCCTAACTCACTTACCTGACCACTCCTACCTCCGTCACTGTCGCACACTTACCGGGTCGCATTAAACATACACCAGTCCTGTGACATTCCATTTCGACGCTTTGGAAGTCGACGATTTCCGTTTTCGATGGTTTGCAATTTCAATGTAGAAGTCCCGATCTTCTCATTTTCGATGTAGTGTCACTTCGATGGTTTCATAGGAAACCATATATATATATATATATATATGTGTGTGTGTGTGTATGTTTACGTGTGCATGTGTGTGTGTGTGTGTGTGTGTGTGTGTGTGTGTGTGTGTGTGTGTATATTTTATATGTATATCACTATTTATATTATGTATATATTTGTCAATACATATATGCATCTCCATACATTAATACATGTGTATATGTGTAAATACGAGGCCTGAGTGATTCTTCAGAATCTTTTCCCTACTGTTGAATGAGCATATGTTGGAAAAAGCATCTGCAATCCCTGCAGCTCAAATGGTGTAGTGGTATATTGCTCTGACTATGGTGTACAGGGCCTCTGAGTTCAATACTTGGCAAGGCTGGTAATTTTGTTGCTCTTACAACCGCTTACTCACACTTACATCCACACTAATTCTTTAAAAGAAAAGAGAAAGGGGTGATAGGAATGTGGGGGAAAAGGGGCACACAGGGAGAAGAACAATATGGAAGATACCTATGGATGTGCAAGATGGGTGTACAGAAGGACCATAGCTGTCCATTTCTTATACAGTAACAGCTGTGCATTTTTACAGACTTTGGAGATGAATTTGGGCACTTAAACCCCCAAGAGAGGGATGAGGACAACAGAAATGTGTTGTTAAACCTGCTAAGCATAGCTGAGCATTGCTAACCATTGCATACAGTTCATTCTCATAATATACCACAGTAACAACTTCATTTAGTAAGTGTATATGATTTTTCTTACATGACATGGCTGTATGTGCTTTCATTACAGTAGCTAGGGGTGTAACAATACTGTATGGGACACGTGTATACATGGGTATTTTCACATGTTATATTCACTCACACATCCATTTCACACCAGCTACACTACCCTGGGTGACAAAAATAACTTATCACATATTTTAAAATGAACATAGCAGTTTTAACACTGCTTTCCCATGTAGATTTGGATTGCCTGCTGTATTACTCGAACCGTGTACACCTGCATGCAAAGCTGGGACTCTGACCACTACACTATCTTGGTTTGGTGACTTGAGCTGTATATTTTTATCGCCTATTGGATATTAATATTATATTACTATATTAAATGAAGAGTTTTGCAGTTTTCGACCATGGCATTGAGGACTGCTGTCATGACATTATGGCATACATTTCAGTTTCAGACTTGTATCCTTCTGAACATTAATGCTAATGCATAACCTGTTTTCTATCAACTTTCTGTCTGTCTTCTGTGCAGATGGGAATGACACCGGTGCTCAGGCTGCCGTTGACTACACTGCAGAATGGGTCTGAGAGCCCATGCCTGTGTTCATGTTGGATCCGGGTAGTTATGGTATCGGGCCTATGAAAACCTCTATGTGCTGCCTTTGAGAGGGCATTATGGACCTGCTTCCTGATCATGAGGGGAGGAGGGCAGATGCTGTACATGCACATGTGTACCTACTGGGGGACGGGGGGATGTTTACATTTCACCTGTCTGTAGCCAGTTGCCTATATCCATGGCATATGTGTATGTGGTGTTATTGACCACCACTACAGAGCAGAGATGTGTGTTGCCTCCAGAATTGCAGGCACACATCTGGAAGGCCTAGTGATTGGCCTTGGTGGATGTTTCCAGTTTGCACTCAAAAACAGCCTTAGCGTACATCACTTGTGACCTTATTTGCTTGTGAAGTACAAGGTGACATGGCTTCCAATGAGGCATCCATTTCTTCTTGGCCCATCCTGTGATTATTTCCACCTATGATGGTAGGTGTGTATTGCTGCTGTCCACCACAGGCATTCAGCCTACCTTGAGGGGGTTGATGCTGTCCTGTCAGGTATTGCTGAGGACATAAAGCTATGTAGGTGCCCACATAGTATTGTGGTGTTGGCCTGGACACTGCTGCTAGTTTCAACATATGGGACACCCTTCATGTGGGCCTTGCTCATTTTCCTTGCCTGTGCAGGGAACATTATGGAGGTGTGGGGACTACAGCTTCACAGTCGGTGGAAATACCTCACTGGACAGGATATGTGGATACATGCCAACAACATGGGGGACAAAGCATCAGAATTGGGTACAGATCGTATGTCATTAATGCTGTTATACACATGGAGGGTTGCTAGACTGACAGGGTTCATCTGGACATGCATTTACTGGGTGACTTTACATCTGACATTGATATGCCTCTGGCATAACTCTCAACTGGCATGTTGTCCACAGACTGGCCAGATGTTTGCCTGTTATGCTTGGTCTGTTCCTTGAACAATGTCTGTTTTTGTGGGGTTGGTAGGATAATGTGAGGATTGTAGTCAGTAACTGGTGACATCCATTAGTGAGTGTTCAAGACATCATATCCTTCAGGGATGTTATGTTACAAAAACACGTGTAACACCAGCTACTGTTTCAGGTAGTAACAATATTCTGTGTGATATGTCCCTCTGTCCAGCCCCCTGTCCCACAAGTACATCATGTGTTGTCCAGATGTCCTGCACTATGAGGTGCAGAGGTGTGGTATACCACTAATTAACAACTGCACTCCAGCTATCACGCCAATGACCTGGCAGACTGTGGGCCACAGTATGCAGCAGTGGCCAAAACTATGGTCCCACACCCTGGTAATTCTGTGGAAATCTGTACATATGACAGTTATGTCTGTCTGGCCATTGTGAACAGACTGCCAAAACTGTGTAGCACTGTTGTGTGAAGATGATTGTTGGGCTGGGTAGGGAGAGGGGAAGATGTGAGTGCCATACATTCTTTACCTATCTGACTCTGCATGCTGCTACAGCTGCTGGTGTTCTATAATGTCTATAAAGTCTGCATGCTTGTAGGGACTGACTGTGAAATGTCCTGTAACACCTCAGGATTCCCAGTCACTGTGAATTGGGCCAGTATATGTTGGTGTGGTGTGTGACTGGCAATCAGGATATGTTTGTTCAGATAGTCGTTCTACTCTAGAATTCATTTTCGGTAATGGTATGTTAACGTGACTGTGGTGAAAATGTTTTTGGGTGGACATTTTTGCACCACTCTCTGCTTTTCACTACAGTTCCATCCCTGTAGGACATGCTATATTTGAATATACATGGGTAATTGCCCAAAGGTGATGTGTAGAGTGTCATGTTGGTCTTACTGCACTTCATAAGGTACTGGGTGACACATTTGTCAGCTGCCAGGGGATTTGTATCCTGTTACATCACTGTGGTCATACCACCTCACTGTCCAGAGGCCTAGACCCTGTTGAGATGCGTGGCTCATATGTTTGGTCTGATCCTCAGACAGTTGTTTTCTTTGGCTAATTGGTAGGATACTCTGTGGAATGCAGTCAGTAAACGCTGACATCCATTTGTGTTACTGACTTCATATCCCTCTGAAAAGATATATTACAACAAAGCCAGTAACACCAGCAAATGTCTACATTTATAACAGCAATATGTCCAATATATCCCTGTGTTTGGACCTCTGTCCCCAATTATGTCTGGCTTTGTCCAGATGTCATGCACTAAGATGTTCAGAGGTATGTACTATCATTATTTATTGCATTCATTCCTGCTACCATCCCAATGATGTCATAGACCCCTAGTCATGTAACAAGGAAGCGGCCATAGCTATGAGCCTGTGGCTATACATTTTGTGGGAAACTGTACATTTGAGAGGTCTGTGTATGTCTGCCCATTGTTAAAAGACTGTCAGGATTGTGTAGCAGTGTAGTGTGTACATGTTATTTGGGATGTGTAGGGAGGGGGTACATGTGAGTGTCATGGGCCCTTTCTATCTGACTATGCATGCTGCTCCAGTTTCTGGTTCCCTATCGCCTGTATATGTTTGTACATGCAGATTGTGACATGCCCCATAACACCTCACAATTCTCACTACACTGTGACTTGGGGCAGTATATGTAGGGGTAATGTGTGAGTGGCAAACTGGATTTTATTGCTCACACAGTCATACTGTAGTGTTCATTTTGCTTACTGGTATGTCGCTGTGACTATGGTGCAATTGTTTGGAGGTATACACTTTCACACCAGTGTCTGTTTTCCACTAGTGTTACATCCCTGTAGTGCCTGCTATATTTGCTAATGCATGTGTACAGCCCCAGTGTTGGACTTGAGTAGTGTTATGTCAGTCTAATTGTAGTTTGGACATTGTTCAGTAGATTAGTGTAGTTTCCTTACTATTGTATTATTCCCACATATTTGTAGGATGTCTAGATGTCTGGCCGGTATCTTTGGTCTTGTCCCCATAACTGTTGTGTATTCCTGACACATCAGTGGGATGATGTAGGGATTGATGTCACTAACTAATGAGAAGCAATCGAGTCCTGCAATTGTGATATTTCAGTCAATATATGTTAGGACATACAGTGTTACTACATCAATTTTCTCAGCTTATCTACCGACAAATTTTGAAAACCCGCGGTGGTGGCGCTGCGGTAGCATTGTCGCCTCACAGTAAGACGCTGTCCGGTTCAGTTCTCAGCTAGAGCATCTTCTGCATGGAGACATGCGTGAATGGGCGTACCTTCATTGAAGGTTGTGCATCAGGGTTGCTAACTCGACATCTAAAAATCAACTGCCAATCATTAGCGGACCGGAGTTCCGCTGTGGCGACCCCTAACCAGGAAATGCCGAAAGACACAACATCTACTGACAAATTTTGGTTATGTCCCTATTTCCATGCCTTTGTCCCCCCACTCTGTCAGGTTTGGTCTGGATTCATTGCACTAAGGGGTTCTGAGCATACCTCTCCACTGCCAGGATTTTCACAGAATGTCTGGATATTTGGACCATACTTTTGTTCAGTTCTACAATTTATTTGTATTTGTCTGGTAAATCACAGTGATGATCCAAAGATTTATGTCAGTAAATAATGGCATGACATTTCAGTTTCCATCCTCATATCCTTAAGTAATTGTCTGCTGAAACGCACCCTGTTGCTGTAGCAATTTGTAACAGCAATATTTGAAATACGTCCCTATATGCGGCCCATCCCCCCTTATGCAGCCTTTGTACAGGTTTCTTGCGCTAACAGGTTGAGAGGGATGGTTCTGAGGTAAAACTGCACTGCATGTTTTATATATATATATATATATATATATATATATATATATATATATATATATATATATATATATATATATATGATTCTATGTTGCTTGGTTGAAAACACATTTGGTCGAAACTGACTTCACTAAGCACACTTGACTGAAAGCTCACTTCACTGAAAACTCATTTGGTCAAAACTCATTTAGTTGAAAGTAATATATGGCCTTTTCCCCACTGTAGTGTGATCCTGGAGTTAAAATATAAAGTAAGGGGGGTGGGGGTGTAGCCCCCCCACATAGTTTGAGTTTATATTGTCTTGTGGAAAGAGTTGTTCATTGTACTTGTCAATATACACGACTATGGTTTAAAACATTTAAAATAGGTGGGGGCCTATGCCTCAACCCCCCCCTTTCTTTATATTCTAACTCCAGGATCACACTACAGTGGGGAAAATGTCATATATAACTTTTGACGAAATGAGTTTTGACCAAATGAGTTTTCAGTGAAGTGAGCTTTCAGTCAAGAATGCTTAGTCAAGTGAATTTCAACCAAATGTGTTTCTACTGTTTTTGCATGAAAGTTGGCACAGAGCCACATGGATTATCGATAATTCCCATTTTAAATTCACCACTTCAAGCTATGTTTATGTAAGCACTAATACCATGGCAGCACTGCACTCAAACAAAAAAGAATGGAAATCACACAGTTACTGTTGTATGTTACACAATGGTTGTATGTCTGTATTACTTTTGTCAGCAGGTGATCTTGATTTCAGAATTACATTGACTCAAATAATTAAGATGTTAATGTATGTCTGCTATACAGTGTTTATACTTACAACTGTGCTACAGGTTTGGTTAACCTATTCACACATAATCCATCACTGCCATTCTGTACTGCACTGTCCTATATATGACTTGTATGTTTTCTTGGCAACACACATAATGCAGATTATGAGACAATACAAATGTAAAATCATCCCAACATAAAGTTGCAGGAAAGTATCTCTGATAATCCACTGGAGTACAACAGAGAATGTCTATGTAATCCTATAATGTGAAGCATGTCAATGTCCCTCACAGTAATGCAATGCACATGAAAGACAGTATCAATTTTTTTCTGTAGAGAAGTCTGTAATTACATGTGACATTCAAAGTGATGTTATATTGTCCAGTGCACACATATGCATTTTTGCACAAACAGTGATGGATAGTACCATCTTTTCCAAACAGTGTTTTCAAGACGTTCAAATGTCTTATTTCACAATACTAATGCCATTCTTCTCCTGTGGCACTTGAAACTAGTACAGTGACTTCTAGACTGTTTAACTATATAGGTAGGAAGTTTAATGCCCGCCATGGGAAACTTGTGTATGTCTGGTTATGTATGAGTCTGTGTGCAACACATGATGCTCTATCCTCTTCCCATGAAAAGAATACATATGACTCTTCACACAGATCCCTTATTCCAATTTTTACTCAAACATCCTCTATGAAGCACACTGATAAGGTCATTACAACAAAAATGCGCTGTCTCCCCTTCAGGACAGCCTTCACCTCTGGCATTTGTAACTAATACTGTGCTTTCTGGATTGTATAACTAGATAAGTAGGATGCTCAATGCTAAACATTGGAATCTTTGTGTGTGTGTGTGTGTGTGTGTGTGTGTGTGTGTGTGTGTGTGTGTGTGTGTGTGTGTGTGTGTGTGTGTGTGTGTGTGTGTGTGTGTGTGTGTGTGTGTGTGTGTGTGTGTGTGTGTGTGTGTGTGTGTGTGTGTGTGTGTGTGTGTGTGTGTGTGTGTGTCTGTGTGTGTGTGTGTGTGTGTTTATGGTTGATGCTATATCCACTTCCCCCAGGAACAATACATGTAACTGTTCACATAGCTTCCTTATCACACTTTTTACTGAAACATTCTCTAAGAAATTCGCTGATTAAGTCATCCTGACAAAACTGCATGCTTTTTCATCAGTCTTACTTTTCCTGTGGTGCTTGCAACTAATACAGTGCTTTCTAGATTGTGTACCTAGATAGGTAGGAGGTTTGGTCATTGGTTCATGGGTTCATAGGTGTGTACTTAGGCTAATGGCCCTGGAGCCTTTACAAGCCAAGCCCGTAGAAGTGCCCTGGCATTGTGCCACCCGATGTTAGTTCCTAGTGCTTCTATCAAATAGAGCCATTGAAGAGATTCCCCGGGATGAACTTTCTATTACCCATTCACTCATCAAGATTTCTCTTGAAGAGGAACAGCGAGGTGCTCTGCTTGACATGCATGGGAAATCTATTCCAGAGCATGGGCAGTCTCTGTGTGAGGAACTTGTCCCTCCACATGTTCTGTTGACTGTGGAAATGAGGTTGAGGTCTCTGAAGTGTGTGGTGTGGAGTGATTGAGATTTCTTTAGATGCAGCATTTCTAACAGAGCTGGGTCAGACATGGCTTTGTAAGTCTAGCAGAGATTGCCTCTAAGTAGGCGATATGAGACAGAGAATATCTGGAGTCTTTTGAGTCTGTCCATGTAGGACATGTGTTTAATGCCTAGGATCCTCTTTGTGAGGTACCTTTGTGGCCTCTCCAGCTATTGCAGGTGCCAAGTGAGGTACATGCCAAATGGGGCATTATACTCAATGATTGGTCTAATGTGGGAAGAGTAGAGAGCGATGATGATCTCTTTCTTCCTGGATGCAAAACCCTTGGTAATGAGATGCCCCACATAGAAGGACTTTCTGACCATAGCGGCAATGTGGTGGTTGATGGAGCAGATGCTGTCAACCTGCATCACCAGATCTCTCATAATGCCTTCAGTGTTCAGTGGGATCCCATTAAAGTGGTAATTAGTGGGAAATTAGTTTTTACCAAAGGGGATGACGTATTTTTTGGCATTAAGCTAAAGGCCATGGTTTCTACACTAGTTTTTGGTCTCAGCGAAGCCTTTCTGTAGGATGACCGCATCACTTGAGGAGTTTATAATGGCTCCCAGCTTGCAGTCATCTGTGAACTTGGTCAGCCAGAGTTCCTTTGTGTTGACCTGGACATCTAAGAAGTAGATGCCGAACAGGAGAGAACCAAGGACCATAGTGGTTAATGCCTAGTTTGGTGAGTTTATCAATAATTCCTGAGTGAGGAATGGTATTAGAGGCCTTGGCCAGATTGAAGTAAGCTGTATGCACTGCCCTACCTTCATCCAGAGCCCTGGTGACTGACTCAGAGAAGTCAACCATGTTGAGGAGGCATGCTATCCCTTTCACAAAGCCAAATTGCGTGGGTTCTAGAGTTTAGAGATTTCCTATATCTTTGTTAATCAAGTCCATGATGATGCGCTCCATTGCTTTACATATCAGACTCATCAGGCTAATGGGGTGATAATTTCCAAGGTTTTTAGTCGCTCCCCCTTTATGGAGAGGGATGACTGTAGCAGTGCACCATTCGGTAGGGACAAAGCCTGAGGTGAGGCTGTGACTGAACAGGCCACATAGATGTGGTGCCAGTTCATTTTGTAGCTCATGTAGAACACAGCCAGGTATATTATTGGGTCTCATGGAAGCTCTACTCTTGGCCTTGGACAAAGCAGCTTTAACATGTGCTGCAGTAATGCTGGGTGCCTGGCATTCTTCCTGTATTGTGTCGGTCCTTTAAGGGTAGAGAGCGAGGGGTAAAGTTGGCACTGAATCTGTCGGCCAGTATGTTCACAACATCTGTTGGTTCAGTATAGGAGGTACCATTGTGCAGTAACTCAGAGCAAATCTGAGTATTGCAATGGAGGTTCTTGATATAGCTATAGAAGGAAAAAAACACAAAGGATCCAAACCGGTTGTACCACTCAACAGCTGTTTAATAAATACACAATCTGACATCCAACATTAACGCTGACAAGCTCAAATTTACGCTTTCATCCCACAACTTCTTCAGATAAAATTCCCTCTCAATGTCACCACCTTTATACACTCAGCAATTAATTTACAACCAATAAAAACAAGGAAAATAATGTGCAACACTAATGTGTACTAATACATTTAAAACACTTCTAACAGACTAAAACGGTCCCTAAAAATCACAAATTATGTACAATCATTGTGCCACTCAATGTTTGATTTATATAATATGACTGTTACAATGAATGACAATTACAGTTCAGGTATGGTGATCACCTATGATGGTAAAGTTGGACTAGTTAGAAAGATAATAGACAAAGAACGGAAAAATTTTGCAAAAGTATCAGACTTGGAGTACATTTTTGAAAATGATTTAAGATACACATACCGGAGGGGTAACAAAATTAAATGTTTGTTAAAAAGGGGTGTTTATGGACGTACTCTGGAAACAGGTATGAGGAACAAAAAATGCATGTTTAAATGTGGGAACTGCAATTATTGCTCCCACTTGTTGACAGGTGATGTTTTGTTCTTAAAAGCAAGAAACAGGAAGATCACTTTAAACACATTTGTGAACTGTAATACAAATGGAATTGTCTATGTATGTGGCTTTATGCAAAGGCTGTGACTCATTTTATGTGGGTAAAAGTGAGAGAAAGCTTAAACAAAGATTGTATGAACATCTCTATGACATAAGGACGAAGCATGAGAATAATGCCCTGTATAGACGCAATTGTGTGTGTAAGGATGCATAATTTGTTTTTTTTTTGTTCTAGAGACGGTACCCATTGATACTAGAGGTGGATTGTGGGAAGCAAGAGTAGAATATAGGGAACTCTACTGGCAAGTAACATTAGAAGCTTGTAGATACCTATGTCTAAACAACATGATTTCACTCACCCCAGTTTTAAAACTCAGACCTGCCAAATTATAAAACTAGAATCACCTATACAAGATGTAAATAAATTTTATATTGATTCATCAAGGTATGTTTTAAAGGATTTCATGAACTGTAATAAATCACTATTTTATGGGTGACAAAATACATTTGGAGAATGTTTTTATGATTGACCACTAGAGGGGGTTGTGACCTTTTAGAAACAAACATTTTTATGGTATCAATGTTATTTATATTATATATGTTTTAACTATTAAATTAAATGTTTTAATCATATTATATAAATCAAACATTAAGTGGCACAATGATTGTACATAATTTGTGATTTTTAGGGACTGTTTTAGTCTGTTAGAAGTGTTTTAAATGTTTTAAATGTATTAGTACACATTAGTGGTGCACGTTATTTTCCTTGTTTTTATTGGTTGTAAATTAATTGCCAGAGGGTATTTTATCTGAAGAAGTTGTGGGACGAAAACGTAAATATGGGCTTGTCGGCGTTAATCTTGGATGTCAGTTTGTGTATTTATTAAACAGCTGTTGAGTGGTACAACCAGTTTGGATCCTTTGTGCTTTTTTTTCTATTTGTTTACTGCAAGCACTTTCCGCCTTTTGATTATAGCTATAGAAGGTTTTGTTATTTTATTTAGTGTCTGCATCAATTCTGCCTTCATAGCTGGCTTTAGAGTATTTGATGAGGGATCTCAACTTTTTGTTGGGGCTAATAAGGGAGTTTTTTCAGTCATGGGACTTCACCTTTTTCTGCAACAGTTTCTTCCTCCTGTTGTAGAGTTTATTAATGGAAGGGGAGCACCTGATTGGCTTCCTTTTTTGGAGGGGAGCATCTTGGTTCAGTTGGGTATGGCTAGTTCCATGAATTTATGTACATGTTTGTACAGGGCATTGGTGTGTAATTTGGCAGTTATGCAGCTATTTTCATTTCGCATGAGTGCCGTGAAGCTAGCCACCTCTGTTTTTAGGAGTCTAAAGTCAGCTTTGGAGAAGTTTTTTCAAGGTGGTTTTCTTTGTGGGAGGCAGTGGGTGAGATATGTGGATTTCCATGGTGATTAGTTTATGGTCAGATTTGATCAGGGAGGGAATGACTATTGGTGTAGAGCAACAGTTGCCCATGTTAGTTATAACCAGGTCAAGGATGTTGCTTCCTCTAGTGGGGAGTCAGAATTAGCTGGTCCAGGGCATGGGAATTTATTAATTCCAGAAAGTGTTGGGCCATTGTATTTGTGCTTGAGTAGTTTTCCCAGTTGAGAGAGGGGTAGTAGAAGTCTCCTAGTAAGAGAGAGTTGGGTTAGACCTAGATAGATTCCAGGGTGTGTAGAAACATGAAGTGAGAGTCTAGGGACATGGTTGTGAACCTATAGCAAGCTATGACCTTTTTACAGTTAGGTGAGCATGTGCAAACTTGTACTTTGGCTAAACATTTTAAACTAATAGATAACTCTGCCATCTCCTAATCACAACTGTCACAACCACAACTTCTTTGCAACACAAGGGTGTAGCTAAGCATACTGTTTGTACTGTACTGAGCACAATTTTCTATACACTACCTAAAGAAACCATGGCTTTTTTTAAGCCATACTGTGTCCACACCTGTCTAAATGAATACTTACAATAAGAGTCTCATAGATTGAAAAAAAATATCTAGTTCATGTTTTTGGAGGGAAAGTGCTGCAAACATTTAAGTGGGAGGGAGATTTTTCAATTTTTCAAATGACAGGTGATTTGTGTGCAGCAATAAGAGCACACAATTACAACATTATATTATCTGCCTACAATGCTGGTGCAGCATACTGAATAGGTAATTCTTTCTAAAGTAAACTATTGCAATTTAAATGTTAGACATCTCCTGTGTTGCTTGCATTTCTTGCACTATTCTCTAGAATGTGTAAATATATGCGTAAGAGCTTGAAATATAGCAGTTCTTAACCTCTGCACATTTGACTGTAACTGCAAATTAATTTAGGATTGGTTTGCTCACATTTGTGGTGGCAATTTTTATAAACCCAGATGGCTGTACATTTTACCAGACACATTTCCTTGGTAATACACTGCTGATGTTATCATTTCATAGATGCTGTATGTCTCATTTGTGCTCATTATTCTCCTGTGACCCTGGATGCTGATAATTTGCTGTATAGATGCTGCAAGTAGCTGGTGGCTGTACATTTTACCAGACACACTTCCTTGGTAATACACTGCTGATGTCATCATTTCATAGATGCTGTATGTCTCATTTGTGCTCATTATTCTCCTGTGACCCTGGATGCTGATAATTTGCTGTATAGATGCTGCAAGTAGCTGGTAAGTGGATTGAATCCATTACTGCTTAAATACTGTAACCGATTACTGTCATATACTTTTGGCCACCACACAAGCATGTTTATGTATACTTCTCCTTATGACATGGATCCACAGTGGATTGTTGTTGCCCTAGCTAATCTTAGCATCCTCAGGGAAAGTAAATTGTTGGCAAACATTAGTAACATAATACTACCATAACTGCAGTATCTCATAATTTGAGTGTGAATTCTCCTGTGTTGTGTAACTTTCATGCTGTGCTTTGTACATATGTAGAATGTTTGATGTCAGCTGTGAGTTTGCTTTTACTCTCATACTGAATGTGCACTACCAGAGATTGTTTTGGACAGCAATTTATTTTGTTTTTCAGGGAAAATATTTTAAAAAGAAAATGGAGTGGTGATGGGTGTAAGGGTTGCTCCCATGTTTGCAACCTTGGTAATGGTGTGGTGTGAGAAGGATTATTTCAAGACCCAACACTTGGTTAAGAAAGTCATATTTTACAAAAGGTTTATTGACAATTTGATTATTTTGTGGAATGGCACAGAAAGGGAGTTTCACCAGCTATTTAAATATGTCAGTGACAGCACTGCCTTTTTGAAGCTTACTTTAGTAACATTAGGAAAAATGTTAACTTTTTAGATATTACCATTTTGGGTTTATATTACGTGATTGAATGATTAGGTGATCGAATACCTAAACATCGGCCACGTAATATCGAACTGCAAAATAGCAAATGCCACTGGGAAATGTTACCATTGGCCACAAAAATAATTAACTTTACAGTCAAACTAAGTGGGGGCTTTCCCCCCCCACCCCCCAACATGGGGGGCTGTGCCCCGTACACCCCCTAACTAAATATACCAACTCCAAGATCGGTCCACAGTGGAGAAAATGTCAAAATCCAGCGAACAGCCAAGGGAAATCTTTCCCTGTGTTAAATTGGCCGTTCGCTGCTTTTTGCTTTCGATATAACATGGTCGATGTTTAGGTGGTCGATCACCTAATCATTCAACTTGTAACATAGTCCCTATCATTTCTATAGAGAAAGATAGTAATAATGTAAATAGGATTTTTGGAAAGATACATTTGTGAACATCTGCTTACACAGGAAAAGTCAACACCCTTTTCACATGAAGAAATGGGTAACTAAAAGCAAGTTAATAAGGCTAAGTAGACTTACTGGTATAGATGAAACATATTAAGTTGAGCATTTGAAACAACTTTTCCTTAATAGAGTTTATGGTATAGCTTTTTGATGTGACATCATTTGAGAAGTCAATTTATTGAAGCAGGATAAAGCAAACCCCATTTTGAATAATTACACAAAAGAAATTGCTAAAGTTGAGAAGAAAAGAGTTAATTTGAATAATTCCCATTTCTTGATATGGTGGAGCATTCTCACGCCCTATGATTTCTGATATGTTACTTATTAGAAACACTCTAAAGGAAAATTGGAAGAAACACACTAAAGGAAAACTGGAAGATTGTCCTTGGTAACAAAGAGTTGGCGAAGGTGGTAGGAGATTGCCCAGTATTTACTTACAAGAGAAACAACAATGTAAAAACTATTTTAGAAAAATATTTTCCTACATTTGTGGGTACACAAGGCAACCCTGGAAATGTGGCAAATGTAAATACTTTATATTTATCACTAACACTTGAAATATTTATTTAAGAGCAATAGATAGGATGATCTGGGGCAAAGGCAGGTTTGATTGCAATTATCAAGGTGTTGTTTACTTAGCTATTTGCAAAATATGTCTGAGTTATTATGTGGGGAAAACCATTAGAAAATTATTAAGGAGAATATATGAACCTCCATGGCCATCATAAATAGAGATCCAAACAACTGATTGGCCAAACATTCTTTACATTGCCAAGATTTTAAGAAATTTAAATTTTTTATAGTAGATGCAGTCAGTTTAGCCAATTTTTCGGGGAATTTTAATATATTACTTGAGTGCCTTGAAGCATAGTGAAAATCAGGCTGCATGCTGATAAGGAACTGTAACTAAATGAGTTTATTAACATCATTTTTTTATTAACACAGAGACTATAATGTTTTGATTGAGGTTACAGTTTCTATTTTTTAAACATGTATATTTCTTTTGGAATTTTTTTTATTAGGATACAGTGTTGCTTTTAAGAGTTCTAAGTGTTCAATTAGATAGTAGTTTTCATTGGTTCCTGGGGGTTATGTGTCATAGTAACACAAGTTTTAAATGAAGTTGGATGGAAACAGTTTTAATTTTGAAGAAGTTCTTAGTATAACAATAAAGACTGAAAGTGCTCAATATGTTTGAGTCTCCTTTATACTGGCAGCCTCAGTAGAACTTGCATTGGTTTTGGTTTTCAATTTTTAATAGTGTTCTATGCCACGCTTGTGTTTGTTTTGTATATGTATAGATGTTGCTTCCTCTTACAAAAAGCTATGATAATTTCTTAAGTAGTAATGCTTTCAGTCAGAGTAATGATGACACATGATTACATTTTACTTACATAACATATGTAAGAAGCGTTATCCTCTAGCATGAGCGAACAAGGTGGTTTTCTGTATGTTGTTGACTTAGTATACCACACATATCTCTTGCAGAAATGACATAATGAAATACCTTGACATACTGACATATCTCACAATTGTAGTGACATTTCTATCATGGTACATTCATCCTATACAATATCATGTATTTTCTATTGTCAAATGTTCAAGTATTCCACATCTGCATTCAGTGCCTGTTATCATTGTTGGACCTTATACTGTAATGCATGAATGATGTCCACCACATTTGTAATGTGTCTGTTTACAGTAGGAGAGGCCTCAATCATCCTTTTTATCCTGAAGAGATTGTTTACAACACATACATCTGATGTAATAGGTAATCGTTTCCCCATGCTTATGAGGACCAGGTTAGGGATACTTGCACTTCTGGAGGGTGTGCAGACTAGCTGTTCCAGGGTATTTGTATTAACTATGTCCAGGAATCTTTGGGTCTGCATGTTTGAGTTCACTTATGATTCACAGTTAATGCTGGAGTAGATACATTTGCCCATGTACATTGTGTTGAGCTGAATGGGGAGTGACTTCAGTTTGTTCATGTTAAGGGTTTTCTTGGACATGGAGGAGGACCTATAGGTTGCAAGGGTATGGTATGGGACTTTTCTTATGGTAAGTTGGATATTGAGAAGCTAAAGTGTGTCATACTATTTGCTCAGCTTTGAGGTGTGTTTGTGCTTGATGGACATTGAGATTCCTCCACCTTTGGATCCTGTCTGTGCAGCATCTAGTCTTAATGTGTGGAAGGCATTATAGTCTTGAACTACTGGGGTGCTCCTTCCAGCTTTAAAAGTCTCGGCAACAACTCAGATGTCTATATTCTTCCACATCATCATGCAGAAATATTGCACTCACTTCTTTGGACCTTTCAGCTAATCCACTTACAGAGAGGAAAAAGTTAACATTCTCACTCCAAAGCTTCCAATGTTCTACCAAATTCCTTTATAATGAAAGAATAATGATAGCCGCAACTGTACTATACTTCCACAGATAGCTCCAAACACAAAACCTTTTGACAACAAACATACAATGTCATTAATGCTGATATATGTCTTTTGTTCTGTCAGATACTTTCTCTACTCTGACATTATTTCATGTTATGAGGCATAATAAATAAATAAGAGAGAAAAAGTATGTGAGCTGGTATTCAGAAAAATTGTACATAGTGCAAAATTAATTACTGGTCACTTTAAGGGAGCAGGGATCCAAAGCCAATTATTTCTACATATCCTCAATGCTATGACTTGCCAAATGAAACAAGCTGTTGAATATTATTGTGCATTACTGGTCTATAATTCTCAACTGTTGTCTCAGCACAATGAGGTCCATGTTATAAACTGAGTTATCTGGAGGATCTGTGTATTGCTTCACATGTAAAATGCTGTAGCTAGCTCAGTAGCATTTAAAGGTGTAGAAACACATAAACTATAACTATTTTTTCTTTATTTCCTTTTCAGCTTTTGTAAAGAGAAGACTTATCTTTCTCAGTTCAGGACTTTTTGTCAGGTTGGAACTCATCAGATGGAATTTCTTTCTTTTCAACATATGAAACAGTGGTTATATTACCATAAGATTTATTGACTACTTCTTATAAACCTTCACTCTACTGGTAGAACAGACTCCAGATCTCGAGCATCAGATGTCTGAGGTTCAGCTCATTGAGGTTCCAAATGGCTGCATAAAAAAATAATTGTCAGGATGTGCTGGCAATGATGCCCTTTAGGGGGTAATTTCCTCATTCAGGATTTGATATATACATACCTGCATCCTCTTTGTACAAGAAATTTGGACAAAGCCACAAATAAAAAGGGAAGTAATGAGGAAAGAAAGGCACACAATCATGGACAGATTTTAAATATGACTTTTATACACTGGAAAGTAACAGATTTTGCATTAGCATGCATTTTCTGAAGGTTATGAAGTCTGATACACAAACAAATGTCATTAATTAATTACTTCAATCCACAATGTTTTATCAGAAAACCACAAATTTTATGACCGATTAAAAAAGTGAGACAAAAATCTTGTCATTCTGCTAAAATCTGTACAGTTGATATATATGTATATATTTATACATTTTGGGGGGTATCCCCCTATACCAGTGGTGCAGATGGGCTTATTCCTCCTACAAAAGATACTTTGAGTTTTTGGTAGGTGTTTCTCTGGGATTAGATTTCAGGGATTCCAATCTTTGGGGATTTCATCTATGACAACTCATAGTGGAAGCCCTAAAAAATAGCTATTAACAGACCGTGCTCTTCAGAAATTCCTGTGTATGCTCTCTGACTGACTTTCTACAATTCTAGCTTTGATCTTAACCTGTTGTAAATCTTGGAATTTATTATATTTACATAGTATTATCTGTCTATTATAGGTTCATAGTGCTTATTAGGGAATTAATCTGTAAGTATCTTATGAAAAGTAGCCTTAAATTTCCATGGCAATTCTGAGTCCTTACATTTTGCATACAAATAACCCAGAGAACAGTCAAACAATGATATGTTGGGACATTTACATGTTTTCCCTATCCCTGAGGGTCAGGTGTGCTAAACAGGGGGTCAGTTTTTGATTACCTATCCATTCATCCAAATTACATTTGAAAAGAGTAAGAGAAGTACTTTGATTATGCGGCATGGAAGACAGTCCTGTAGAGATGGTATTCTCTTGTGATACAAATGATATTCTCTTGTGATACAAACCTATCCCACTAAAATGCACTATTTATTTTGCAAAACAGATTGAAATCCCCCGAAGAGGTTTTTTTGATACCATTGGACTTACGGATGTGCAAAGATTTGCTAATATTTGTTCTCCTGAAATTCTATATGCAAGGCAGAGTTGTCTCTCACTATCATGTATGATACTGAAATGTGTGACAAGACTTTGAGATAGCCTGCATAGTTTTCACTATTTAGTCCCTTAATTCTTTTAGTGAGAAACCATTATAGTCAGTCCAGAAAGGACTACCTTCAACAGTGGATGTGTGTTGATCAAAGGACAGTTCATTATCAACATAGGTTCCCAGATCCCTAATTATGGGATCAATTTTAAAGGGTTTGTTGTTAATGTGATAGCTACAAGGATAATCATACTTGATAAAGGACATGATTATGTACTTCTTGGAATTTTGTTTTAGTCCATGGTTTTGAAACCAACTATTTGTTTGAGATAGGCTCTCTTGGAGGATGCTGGTGTCCTCTGAGGAGTTTATGATGGCAAGAAGTTTGCAGTCATCTGCAAACTTGGTAAGCCACAAACCCTTACATTAGCTTTGATCTCTGAGATGTAAATACCAAAGGGGAGTGGCCCAAGGACTGAACTCTAGGGTACACCATTAGTAGTGTTTTTTTTTTTTTGGAGAATGTATAGTTGCCTATCTTAACTTCCTGTGTTCTCTTTGTGAACCAGTTTGCTATCCAATGAGTTACACAGGGATTGACATTTAGAGAGAAGAGTTTATCTACTGTATCCAAGTGTGGGATTTTATCAAGTACCTTTGTGTGGTATGCACTGTTTTGCCCTCATATATGGCTTCAATAGCTTTCTTTAAGAAGTTTATCAGGTTAAGTAGGCAGGACCTGCCCTTGACAAATCCAAGCAGAGTTGAGTCAAGAGCCTATAAGTTACTTATGTACTTGTTTGTCAACTCCATAATTATCCTTCCCATAGCCTTACAGGTAAGACTGATCATTTTATTTATTTATTTATTTTAGTTATTTAATTTTTTTTACTGGGAGAAAACAGTTATCATATGTGACCATTTGCAGGCTCAGACTGGGTTACATAAGTAACATAAGCTCTAAGGACTTCTTTCTAGCGGTACTCTTTTGTTCAATATGCTTACAGTTATTTATGGGTTTTCTACACTATTTGCACATTTATTGAATGCTAATGCTTTGTATTCTTTGTTTCTGTTGTTTTTTTCTAAATTTTTATGTCTGCTTTTAGACACAATTTTTACAAATGGTTTTGCTATTCTGTCTTATTTTCTATATTGTTACCCTTTATGCTTTGACTTTTGTATAGTAACAAAATCTTTCTTTTTCTTGTATTCCCTAAAAGCTTTTCCTAGATCTGGGCATTGACTCATCTAAAACTGCATCTGAAATATTTTTTTAAGATATTCTGTTTCCTGTTGCATTTATCAATCACTTCTATAATTGCTTCACTGTTCTTTATTGTTGTTAATATTAATTTCATTACCATTGTATCCTTCAATAATCATTTATGAAATTCCAAGGAGTATAACATATCTTACTAGTTTAACTGGATTCACTTTTGTCATATCCAATGCTCTCCATGATGCTGCAACTTTTGCCTGTCTGTATTGCCTGCATCTTTATTTCTCTATTAAAGTCAATGAATTCAGAATTTCTAGCTAGTACATCACTCTAGTATAATGTCTGTGGTGGTGCAGCAGTTAGTGTTGTCACCTCACAGCCTGAGATTTTCTGGTTCAATTCCCAGCTGGAGTGCCTTCTGTGTAGAGTCTGCATGTCCTCCCTGTGGTCAAGTGAGTTTTAAAGACATGCGTGTGTGTGTGTGTGTGTGTGTGTGTGTGTGTGTGTGTGTGTGTGTGTGTGTGTGTGTGTGTGTGTGTGTGTGTGTGTGTGTGTGTGTGTGCGTCTTCTGGGAAGGTTGGGTGCTGGGATGGCAACTCGACAACATAAAAACTTCACTACCAATCAATCTGTGGACCAGTGATCCATTGTGGTGACCCCTAATGGGAGAAGCTGGAAGACATTGCTTTTAAATAAGTCTAGTATAATGCATCTGAGTGGGTTCCTTTTCCTTCTGCCTTGCACTTATGAACTTATTTTCAAATTCTGCACTTTCTGAGGGTTCACATTGGTTGTTTATCTGATTCAACACACCCTTAAAACTGTAATCTCTTCCTGTCATAGAAGTGTCAAACAGCTAATTAAAGAATATATGCTTTCAAATACAGACTGTGTTATAGAAAAACAAAAAACTTCAGAAGTACCACTTAGGAAAACTGATGGATTCAGTGTATACAAAATTCATGAAACCCCATTCCCTGGACTTCATCACAGTTTGTCCTATGGTTGAAAAGTTGCCATCCCACAGTCAGTTTGCACCAGTGACAATTCAGCAAGGAAGTCATTGTTAACAGAGTCAGCTTGATGCATCTCCAAATAACTCTCTTCAAACTGAAATGTATATTTGATATCAGATTATCTGTGGAAAATTATGAAATGCCCATTAGGCAAACAAGCCAGTTCTCAAATTCATTATACCTAGGTGGACCTCAGCTAAGAAAAATAACTTTATGGAGTGGTTTTACAGTTAGGTGCATGTTCAAAAGGTTGGTCAGTTTGCCCATTCAGGAAAATTATACTTGACTGATGTTTGACCAATCTGTCCGGTCACCTGTCTTTCACTCAGTTCATAACTCCCACAGACTGTTGCATGTCACCTATAGATCTGTTTATTTCCTCTATGTAAATGTCTCTGTAATCATGCCTCTTACAAATGTAACCAGTTCTACAACAAGTAATACTTATCACTGATGTTAACAGCTTGCAATTTCTAATGCTGAAATCCTAACCTTAGTTACAGAAAGCATAAATAAAACTGCAATCCTCTGTCTTGGGTCATAAAAATATGTCCAATATGCTAGTCTAAACTCGTTAATAAAATAAAATAAAACAAAATGAAAATTATTATTCAGCTAGCAGTGAAATATGAACAAGGTCGATGCACACAGTATATTTCTAATCACACATGAGAAGTGTGGAAACAAAATATTTTTTTTCTTGAGCCTTGCAATATGCAACATATTTTGTAAATATTCCAGAGTGATGTATTGTTACTTTTTCTGTGTGGTCCTTGGGTCCAAGAAAACTTTGTATACATTGCATGTTTTTTCTCCACAGAACATATTTTTAATGTTTAAGTCATATACGTTATGACAACTTACCATTTTGCTGCAGTGTGTTTTGTTTGCATAAGTTCACTTTCCTTTGTAAATGTAAATCACAAAACTTTTTAAAGTATTCCAGGTGCACCAAATCCACTAAATGAATAAGTGATAGTACTTTGTGTTAAAACATTTGATGTTATTGTACTGCATGTATTTCATCACCATGGTTGCAATAAGATGGGCTTTTCTCTAGTAACACTTGGAAGTTAGAGCGGTATTCAAACTCCCTAATTTGCACTTGCATATAGTTATCCATGAAGAGTACCACTATGTCTATATGCAAATACACTAAGCTCAGGTTATTTGCACTAAGTGAATGCAAAGGCAATTTAATAATCAAGCCCACTTACAGCAAAAGTGTAAAGTAGCTGAAGTTAATCCTTAAGTATGTGTGAAGTACTACATGAAAACATTTGGCTTCGTATGATTTCGTACATACTCAGATAGGGAGGATGAATGTGACTATGTAAAGTAACGCTTGAAAGACGTAAGGTAAGTGATGGATAATGTATTTTTGGGTCTATATCATAAACATGAATGCTTACCTTATCGAATCCCTAAACGTCGACCTGTTCTCATCGAACCTCAAAAACACCAAACACCCTAAGCCGTGAAATTCAAAACATCGAACTATCATACTTGTCCCACCAGACCGCCCACTACATATTACCAACACAAACTAAATAAACCACATACATACACTAACCAAATCCCTACATCTAACCCTAAACTAAACCCTACTTCTAACCCTACATTAAATCTTACATATACCATCAAGTATGCACTTAACTTAACCTGCACCCTAACCCTAAGGTCGGTAACTATCGCACACTTACCTTAAAAAGCTAAACCCAAACAAACTAAATAATCGACACACATACACTTAACAAAACCCTACACTAAATCTAACATACATTACCATCCATGCACTTACCTTAACCCGCACCCTAATCCTAAGGTCTGTAACTATCGCACACTTACCTTACGGAGCTATACCACAGAAGGTCAACCATGACGATTCAACGTTTCTGGTTTTGTTCTTCTGGATGTTCGATGATTTCATGTTTCGATAAGGACAGGTCAACGTTTAGGGATTTGATAAGGTAAGCATTCAACTTACTAACAGGGAGCCATATTTTTTATTATTAACACTAAAAAAATAAATAAAGGGGTTTAATATGTTTTATACAGCAGTATCCTTATGCATGCACCCTGTTGTTTGCTTTAAAGAATGGAAAGGGGGAAGATAGGAAATACTGAAGGAAAGGAAGGACATAACAACGATAGCAATACAGAAAGAAAATATAAAGAGTTTTCTGCTGGAGGAGATAGGAGATGAAAGTTGTTCATTTTTTGTCAGGAGATAGACCCTGTATGTTTATATATATATATATATATATATATATATATATATATATATATATATATATATATCTGAAGCTAGCTATATATATGTACATATAAAATTATAAGTAGGTAAGAGGATGAAGGAGAAAAGAAAAGGGAAGGAGTGGGGTGATGAGGAGTCCAGTCCAACAAGAACTCCTGGTCCATGGGACATAAAATGTTTCCACTGCTTGATGTCAATGCAGTAGAGGACACCAATATGGGGTAGAGGCTTGTGTTGGCATGGTGGTTGGCATCAACCAGAACAATGAATCTTCAAACCTACTGAAGAGAATCATGGACTGGCTGAAAATGTTTCCCTTCTACCTGCTCCACCACATCCTCAACAAAGTCATAAAACATATAGTCTGTGAGGCTTTCCAGGGTGATTACAGGACCAGGGCTTACTCATTAACCCAGAGATGACATCCCTGGACAGGCAAAGGTGAACATTGCCTAACCAATGAGATACATGGCTAGGCTGCTCCTAAGGATTCTAGATCTGTAGAAAAATGAACAAAAATGGGAGACAGAGAGAAAGAAAATGAAGGACAAAGGAATGTATGATTACAAGAAGAAAAAGAGAAAGGGGGCAATGAAGGAATGCAGACAATAAATTCACATATATATGTTATTTACCATTCTAACCTTTATTATCTCTGAACTTTTATTTTTATTAAAATCTTTATTTGTCTCCCTATTGAAAAGTTTACACTTGAATTATCTAGAGCTGACAGAATGAAAAAGAAAGTTAAAAAATCCAGAAGAGCAAATCTTGAACATAATTCTTCTTCAGATTTCTTTTTGCTTTCTGGGAGGCAGACATCTCTGCATGCTCAAAGTCGATGGCAAGCCCCACTAAACTTATTGATAACAACTCCATGATTACCATGCCTTGAAGAAAAGGGATTATTCCAGGAGATGGACACCTCAGACTTATATGTAAGACCATTTATTTTGACATTCAGTCTCCATGTTTCAGGACTCATGCTAGTGTTTCCCGACATTTCAAATGGTTACCCTTAATTCAACTAAAGCAAAATGTCAAGGATATGCTTGTGGATTCATAGCAGCAATCAGAATATTACTATTAAGTGGTGTTGGTTTTTACATTTACAGGCTGCTGATGCTAATGAGATATGCTGTTTTTACATGAAAAATGGTAATACATTTGAAATTTCTGCCTGATATGGATTTGGCTGCAATACTGTACTGAAATCATTTTAGCCTTCCTATTATCTTTATGTACAAATAGTCTTACAGTTGTAGTAACAAAATCATTCAAAGAAAAAAAATTAGAACTTGACATTTCTTTTTTTTTTTAAAATGGTTATTTTTTATTCATACTTACAAGAACCCTTAGTCAGTCTTCACAATCTCATGCTTTGTTGAGCTTAATTGTACTGTATGTATCTCCTTATCAGCTGCATAGAGAACAGATAGCATGGCTGTTTACCTGTCTCAGATTTTTTGCCTTAATATTTCTGGCATGACTACTAGTACTTCTCTACAAGGAATTGCAGTTATTGCTGCACTTAGTAACTGCCATTTCTTTATACATTTATTTATATCTGAAATATGCTTTAATTTACTAATCATGGAAACATTAAAGCACACTTGCTATACAGACATTACTCCTAGTCCATCTGTGCTACTATTTCCTTTAATGCAAGCTGAAATAGTAGGAGTGCATCTTTCTTCAAATTGTTAAACTTCTGTATGTGTTCACAGCTTGTCTGTTTGGGGATGAGTGTTGTGTGGAATTTTACTATACACTTTCAGTGTAGGTTCTGCTTTCAACTATGTTTTACATACTTAGGGGTTGGGAGGGTGGCCTAATGGTTAAGATGTTTGCCTTGCAAACACAAAGTGCAAGGTTTGAGTCTCACAAGGGATAATTGGCTAGGCTTACAATGGCTCGCAAGGGCAGTTAGCCTAGTACTAACCTATGAACCTATTAAGTTGCAGTTTTAAGTAATATCCTGTTAATTTTCTTTAGACAGCGGAGGTTAACCATAACCTCAAAGGCAGAAGCTGTACAGACATAACAATGTAACAACTGAAAGGAAGTTTTAACTTCCTTCCAGATCAATCGTCATTAACAAAAAAAAAATATTTACTCTTACAGATGGATGCAGAACATATACTTCATGATAACATGTGTTTTGATAATGTGCTGCTTAATAACTATAAGCACATGTGATGATTGTGTAAAATGTAAACAGAGGTTATTCAACTGTGTCTCACTGAACTATCCCCAGATTCACGAATCCTCCATGAAAGACTAAATAAGTCTTACTCGGAGGCTGCAGTTGAACGGTATGACGTCAGCGTGCCATGAATATTCATGAGGGCACGCTGACTCAACTGCAAGTCTAACACGGACTGTGCAGGAAAGCAGGGGGCGTGTCTGACTGCCGAGCAGTCTAAAGGTCCAAGCCCCTGCAAGTGTCCAAAATGCCAAATGTCAACACACAAGAGCGAGTCCGCTCAAATGTCCATGTACCCAACACCACAATCCCTGACATTGTAAACCCCCAGCACAGTTATAAAAAGTAAAACATTTATTTTTTTTTTAATTCCCGATATAGCTGCCTGTATTTGCGCATGTGTGCGCGGGTGTGCCTATTGCTTAGCTGCAGTTAGCAATCCCGACATGAAAGAGTATAAGAAGGAATATTTATGCAAATTACGCCAGATAGCAATAGCGTAATGGTAGAGCATTTGCACAAAGAGGAGGCATTCCCGGTTCGAGTCCTACCACTCCCCTTCCTATTTATGTTCTAAATTAGTATATGAAATAATTCCTGACATATATGATTAAAATTTTACTAAAAAGCATTGAAATGGCATATGTATCAGTGAACAAAATATATATTTATAAAAGATCCTGACATATAATTGCCCGGAGTTAAGCAGCGCTTTACCCAGCGCAATATAGTTGCCCGCAGTTAAGCAGGGCTGTACCCAGCGCAATATAGCTGCCCGTAGTTAAGCAGCGCTTTAACCAGCGCAATGTAGTTGCCCATAGCTAAATAGCGCTGTACCCAGTGCAATAAATTTGCGCGAAGGTGCGCATCGCACCAACCAGCGCACCGTAGGGCAACGTGGCGCAACGTAGAGCAAAGTTGCTTAAACACAGCTACAGCCCCTAGCCTGTCTGGACAGTAGTAAAATAAAATGTAATGACAAGGTTCGAACCCAGGACTTTGTGCACCATAATCAAAGTACTGAACCACTAAGCCATGACAGCTTAGGATAAGCAGCCACTGTTAACATACATATACTTATAAATGGTAGATTAACCATTACTAAGCAGGTCTGCAGTCAGCCGAGAATTTTCAAAAATGGCCAATCACAAAAAAGTGCGTGAAATGTGGCATATTTAAGCCCCATAGGCAGGAATACTCACCATAACTGATTGTAGATCCCATCTGCAGTTAGACTGTCTGGTGCTGGACAGGGTACACTCTTCCAAGTGCAACGTTGGGGCATCGAGAGAGAACCAGAAAAAGAGTGTAGTAACCCATTAAGAAAGGTAAAATATGTCTGGAATAATATCTCTGCAGGTAATGTCATATAAAATAAGTGAGCGAGCCTGAAAAAGAGTGTTCTAACCTATTAATAAAGGTATAATATGTCTTGAATATGTCTTCCATATGCACTGTAATATCAAATAAAGGAGAGAGCCTGTGGAAAAGTGTGTAATGTAATTAATAAAGGTATAAATCCTGGAGTGTGTCTGTATCACTTACTTTGAAATGTTGTTGTACTCTTACATTATACAAATTGTACTGTTTTAATAAGTGCTGGCAACCCACAGTTGGACAGTCCCATCTAAAGTGGTTGATGGAAGTGCTAGTAGCTGTGAAACATATATACAGTCCTCAACAGTCAGTTACTGACTGGCATGCATAAGCAAATCTGGCACACGAGTAGCTCGTTAATTTGTTACCCAGAAATGTGAGTGTGCCACACGAAATGCAGGATTCTGTACAAATTGAACTGAAAATGTCATGTGAACACATCCAGATATTGAACATCCAGATATGTAGATAAAGAAATATAAATTAAATCAATAAATATGTAGCAGTGACATCTGCATCTTGGACAGTTAGTATGTCAGATATAGGTCAGGTATATAATGAACTAGCCAAACCCGTTAGACAACCTAATGCATGTCGGCAAGTGTAATAATACATGTAGGGGATATACACCTGCAGTCACTAGGAATGTAGTATAGACTAAAAGTACTTATAAGATTTTAATTGAGGTTTCTTTCTACACCCTACTATATGTGCATAAACCATGCAATTCCACACTCAATGGATATGTGTAATCTCAAAATATTTGTTGGGACATATGTCCTATTGTTCTATAAATATCTGCATTCACTTTGATGTATGTGCCCTGTTCAAACACCACAATCATGGTGGCCTGTTGCTACCAATCATCTCTGCATGCTGTTGGAATGTCCACTGTCATTCAATATATGCATGTGTTATGCTTGCTGTTCAACTGTTGGAACCTTGGTGTGTTGGGTTAATGGCAATATTACTGCATGCTGTTACAACTAATTTGGAATGCTGTTGTTTATGTTGTAATTAAACACACCTAATCACAGAATGTATGGGAAGGCCGGTCCCAGCAGACCCACCTGTCCCTCCTCATATGGCGACTGCACCTGGCACCAGCAGGTCCGGTGCCCAGCCCGGGCTCCCCTCCTCCATTGGTCCTGTGCCACCTTTCGGTGGAAGCACTGCAGGGGATGGGGCTCATCCCCCACATGCAAGCGTGGGTGGAGAAGGGCCACCTGTCACCCTTCGAAGGGTCCGGGTTGTGGTGCGTAGGGATATCCAGTGTTCAGTTGCTGATCCGCTACACCAGCTCGAGGCGATAGTGGCGCATCTCACGGGTGAGCCTGCCCATCCTATGCAGCCCCCAGCACAGCCACCCTCAGGGCTGTGAAGGTGCAGTGGCAACTGCCCATGGGTGGGGATCTCAGTTCCACTGTTACCATCTGTGGGCTCATGGACTTGCGATTTCCAAACATCTGTCCCCGTCAATTGTGTTCACCCACCCCATGTGTCATACACCGCCCCTGTATGCATCTTGTTTGTCTTGTCTGTTTACCTCCCCAACCAACCTCTCCAAATATACCTACTTCCTCTACCTCACTTTCCACTCTCACCTGAAGAAAAAAAAAATGGCAATCTGTACCCACAAAAAAATTACACCCCATACATAGCTGCCCATTTTGCACACATGTCCACTGGACATGTAAACTGATAATTCTAATTGGCAGTACAACATACTTTGTTGTCCTCACCCCTCTCCCAGGGGTGGAAGGTTAAAAAAATTTCACTCCAAATTTATTGCATATGCACAACTGTTGCTGGTAAAGAAATGGGCAGCTATGGATCTTCCCTACACCTGTCCTGCACATCCCAAGCTTGTTATCCTAGTGTCTTTCCCTCTTTGTGCCCCTTTTTCACCACTTTCTTATCTCCCCATTTTCTTTTCTTTCAAAGAAATTAGTGCGAGGGTTAGTGGGAGTAAGCACATTTAAGCAGTAGTAAGCAGGTTTAAGCGAGTGTGCACATGTGTGCGCTTAGCTAAGCATCGCTACGCATCACGTAAACCCGCGCAAACCCACTTACAACTGCTTAAAAGTGCCTTAGTCACTCTATGTCAGGGCCCTTGTTCTGCTCAGCAGCAGAATAAAACACCTCTGTCAATCTCGAACCTCAGACCTTGGGCACACTAGACTGCATGAAGTACCACTAAGCCACAACAGATATACAATAACTTGGTGCTGAAATACATATATCATGCATTACAATGAGGGAATGTAAAGGGGAAATAGGAATGCCATAACACAAATCTTGTTCTGTGGGTCTTTACCAGCAGTTGTTGTGGAATTGCATGACATGACTGTGAAAAGAGAACCAGCCATTCTAGCAGGGAATAATGTTACAGTAACACCTTACAAACCCCACACAGTATCAGACCAGGATAAACACTGGCATAGTTGAATAGGGCAGAGGCCAGACTTCCCAACTGTGACTGCTTTACAGGGATGTCCCTGATTCGTAAACAAATGTTAGCTGTGCCCCTCTGAATCACTCTGAAAAGTATTAACATTAGGCAGAAAAGTGGGGAATTACACTTAATGAATAATGTCAATAAGTGAGAGTAGACACTACTTGCACGTCAGAATAGGTGTAGTAATACATATGTTCCGATTCCCCCGAAGTCTCAACTGAAATATGTCTGTAATATATTACAGGTGTATCTCACTTATATGTACCTTTCCCTCAGGCTGCTCAAATATATAGCTGAGAGTATCTGAGGCCTGGCAGAGGCAGAAACACACAGGCATATCAGAATTTCTGCTGTTACACACTCTGCAAATAGCTTTGGAAGGAGTTCCACAAGCATGACCTTATGTAGGAGTACAACACAGAAATATCACAGGATGTAGCCATGTACTGCTAGCAACCAACTGTGACAATGCCATTGTTCCAGTGCTGAAAAGACTGGTGTGGTGCACAGACAAAGAATAATAGGCTAACCTCTGGCTACCATCTGGATATGTCCACAGGTGGGAGCTACGCAGACAGACTACTTGCCTTAATAGACTAACAGGTACACAGCAACCCTGTATGTTCAGCAAGATAAACATCACACGATAATAAATAATGCTCTCTGCAGTTCTGCACCCCTACCAAAAAGTACTATATACCTGTGTATTCAGGCAAAACCAAGGGTGTAAGTAGGCATACTCAGTACTGAAATATGTCCAGTTGTCTTGAGCAGCCTGTGCTAATGTCAACACAAACAAACCACAAACTGTTCAGAAGTGAGTAACTTAATAATTACAGAATAGCAGTTCACAAACAGTGCATGTGCCAGAGGAATACATTGCAATAACTACTTTTGTATGGCAGCTAATTGTCTAATTCAAAAAGAAAGTGCATACTCCCATGTATCATGTGTTAGCATTTGGAGGGGTGAGTAAAAGTCTACACTGAGAAGTTTGTACTGGAAGCAGCAACATTCAGGTTTGAGAACAACATGCATATCACTGGCTACAGCCCTAGCTTCAGATATGAGACATATACCAACCTTCTGACTGACACAACGGTGTCTAGAGCAAACAAGCATGGGCCCCACCTTGGAAAGCTGAAAGGGCTACGCCTACCTAGCCTAGCATTTTATAGCAGTGGGCTGCAATCACAGTGAGTACTGTAATTACCACACAGCAGGCTGCATGCAATTACTAAATGGTGAGCACCAATTGGTGCAGAGGCCATCACATGTACATCTGCAGATACCTAGAAAAGCAGGCTATACCTGCTGTCCACACATGCAATAATATCATTGCAGGAACAGAGAGAGAGAGAGAAAGAGAGAGAGAGAGAGAGACAGAGACACAGACAAAAAAGGCAGAAACAGAAACAGACAAAGAACCCCCCCCCAAAAAAAAAAAACTGTAACAACAGACGGATCAGAAAAATACAAAGGTAAGGTATGTAACACATATGTATTTGTCAGCATGTAGTAGATGTTCTTGAAGAGTACTCTACATACTGTGAATCATTCATATGTGGCAGCAGTATGTATCTATATGTATCTGCACATGTGCATAGGGCAAGGGACATACTGCAACTGTTAGTGAAGGGTGGACATATATATGTTGTTGAAGGTTGTTATGAACATATATCTATGTAGGTTGTAGTGTGTGGCATAGAAAACAGCATGCAGTGCTGGTATATGTCATGTGGTGGTGAAACACTGTGGGAATGATTTGTCAGATCTGCTGTGTTATAGCCAGTGAGGCCTGCTAAAACTACATGGGCTGAGGACACCAAAATGCATTCTGCACAACACTGTACAATATTATTACATAACTGTATATCTCACAACTGTCACATAATTGATATCCCCACCATGAAAGGTGGACTGTATATGTGCCTATATGTACATCTATATGTACAGCAATGGATGTTTAGATGTATGTGTATATATGTGTGTGTATATATATATATATATATATATATATATATATATATCTATATCTATATATATATATATATATATATATATATATATATTTATATATATATATATATATATATATATATATATATAGAGACAGAGAGAGACACGGGGTCATACATACTACAACAGGTGTGTGGTGACCAAGGCATGGACTGAAGACCAGTGTCGATACTGCAGTGCCATCCCTCCTTTCCAAAACACTGTACCCATTAACTACCACATAGGTGGAAATCTACCTAACACTGAAGGTGTGATGAGGAAACATGGGGCACAGATGGACAGTAGCCTCCCTTTTGATAATCACAGTGCCACACTAGTCTTGTAATCTATGTGGTACGTGTCATCACAAAAGGTGTGTCATCTAGGGAAATATAGGTCAGTGTTCCCCTCTACTCATCACAATGCCCCGTGTGGTATGTACCTCACATGACAACTACAGCAAGTGAAAAGGCCAGAGACATACGTCACAAAGAGTAATACTGGCCTCAAACAGATGCCCTATGCAGACTGACTCACAAAACCATAGCTGGACTGTGTTGCATACCGCCCACACAGCGGTGACCTCTGCCGGACATACAGAGGTATGTCACACCCATAGCTGTTGGACAACCACCATGTCAACATATCACAATCCCTTCGAGCTGCATGCTCTAGGGCCCTAAACCTTGTCAGCTCACTAAACAGCACATGCTGGAGGGATAGGTTCCTATCTCAGAGATATGCCATACTCTGGAATAAACCACATATCAATAGCAAACAAGGCTCCTCCTTAGCAGTTGTCATAAATACCCCTGATGATTGTTTGGGAGATAGGTAATACACCCCAGGAATCACCTCTGTGGTTCTGGTTGAGAGAGGCAAGTGAAATCAAATTACATGTGTGTCAAAGGCCAGGGTAGCATATGACTAGGCTGCTCTAGGCCCTAGGGCCAATAACGTATTACCTACCTATGACACGATGCACACACACATGTACTCAGTGCAATACCTGCTATGTGAGGTTGAATTAGTGTGACGGTGAATGTGTGCAAAGTCTGTAAAGGTGTGATAGCTTAGTGTGAATTTGTTTCTGTCATGGTAGTTTGTGTCCTAGCTGTGAAGCCAGCAAAAGACGTATGTTATTGCTAGGCAGACATAGCAGTATGGCATACGTTGTGACGTAGTCCCTTGCTGATGACTGTGGTGTCCCATTGTAGGTAGGCTAAAGCAATACATGTATGCTTAGTGAGTGGTACTGCTGGTGAATACAACTCCCATATAAACTGTAGTACTACCTGAAGCTGTAGGCCTAAACAGCACAGTATGGTGTATGTTCACATTGCATGGAAACACTGTCTTGTCTGTTTCCTGTAGTCTGCACAGATTACATACCTCAGGCATAAGGTTTTGTAAGTAGTGGCACACAGTACTGTATGGTACATGTAAAGCTCATCTGGGTTGGCATACATTTGTATGTTGTATGTATGTCTGATGTGTGTGTAATTATGCCTGTACCATGCCCGCAATCATATGTATGTTACAGGGTATATGTGTGTATCTAGCAACATGTATACTCTGTTACAGCAGTATGCCACCTATATTAACAACTGTGCACATATGTTAGGCAGGGGTATGGCGTCAACGACTAGGGTGGTTTACTGGTAATACTATAACAGTACTTTACATTCATTTCAATGGATGAGATCTTTCTTCATGCATTAGCTTGATATATACCCCTGTGGCAAGGTTGTGCATTGTGTGACAAACAGTGTGCCGGGTACTGGTGTATAGTGGTTTGATATATATAGTGTGCCAGGCACTGTCAGTCAGTTGTGGCCTGAGCACCAATATGTGGTATTGAACCTGTGTATCCTCTGACAGACAAACAGATGCTATATATGGCAGTTAAGTGATATCTGTAGTGAAGGGTGTAAAGTGTGCCACATGACTCGTTCACACATATTGTTCATTTCTCTTTCAGGGCGATGGCCACCAACGTAATCCCCGTTACACAGCAGCAGAGGAACAGGAAATCCACCACAGCCTGGTGCAGCACTACTCCCTGCTGTTTTCCAGAAGCAGCCAGCAAAAGCATGAGCGGACTGCACTGTGGCAAGATCTTGTTCATTGGGTAAATGACATAGGCATGCATAACCGAACATATGAGCAGGTACGCCATCACTGCAGTGATTTAATTAGACATGTCCGGCGGCATGAGTCTGATATCCATAGACAACAGCTTGCCACAGGTAGTGGGGGGCCTTTCATCCCCCCTTAGCAAAGTGGAGGAGCTGCTCCTAAGCATGGTGGCTCCTGGCCAACAACAGCAACAGCAACAGACATGTGTCGTCATGGAGGCCGGAGCCACCCAGCATGTTGACATGGAGCGTGCAGGTAGCATGACCTATCTGTAGACTACTGTTACCTGTATTGTTAGATTATGCATATGTGAGATATGTACTGTGTGTTTAGCAGTTGTGCTGTCTAGTGTTGTGCAATACTGATATTTGGAATATTATCTGTACACCTGTGACTTTCGACTGTTGTTCTACTGTAGTTTAGCAAACCCACAGTAGCAATGCCAAAGTTGTGGCCACTGACAAACTGCCTCATATTCTTGTAGGTCCCTCTGGTGTGACAGCAGGGCAGATGATCCATGCTGGTGAGTGTGTTATAACTTTAATATTGGTAATGAAATGTGCATGCCATAGGTGAGGTGTAGGCCATGTACACATAACACACCTACGCATAATGCATGCTGTGCATGTTTGCTGTAGGACGTTGCACATCTCAGTAATGTCAGTAGCTGCCTCAATCACATGCAATACACAGAGCATCAGACACACTTGTGGCAACACCATACTGCACATTGGATAGGCACAGTTGATACAGATGTACACAACATAACACGTTTGTCATACGCAGTACACCTCAACATGCTACACATGGCGTAACCACACACCCACTGTAAGGTCACACTTCAGTATCCCACATGTCATCCACACAGCACAAATGATATATCTGAGGGGTAGAGGCCTATCATGGGGCTGTGCAACACTCTTCAACATATAACACAGTCATGTTAGGCAATGCTCCCTATTGGGCACCTCACACACCCATGTGCAAAGTGGCTGTGTAATTGTGAACGTAGCCACGGCACTGCAGTTCAGATACAGCATGCTAGGTGGTGGTCTGTCACACATTAGTAGCCTTGAGTGACCACATGATGCATGATGATGATGGCTCATGGTACTACTCCCCATCCAGTTACAGTGACCACAGTACTACACATAGCAGTCATTGCTTTGCACCTCAATGTTGTGTGTGTGCAAACATATGCACCTATACACAATATGTATAGCATGTTGTGTGTGTGCAAACATATGCACCTATACACAATATGCATAGCAGTCGCCATCTGTACAAAGTGACACATATATGTCCTGGAATGCTATTGGGTGTATAGGTCACATGACACACATTGGGTATGTGTGATGTTTAATGTTGCAGTCGTGTAGCATGCCATGTCATGGCTGGCACTTACATAGCTGCAATATGTCCCACACTCACCATAACCACTGTACAATGGCCATGTCAAGCACTGGTATTCCATCACGTATACATGCACCACTCATCCCGTGTGTACATAGCATGCATGTGCTACACATGTGCCCACAATTATCTGCTACAGACACAGACACTGTAATCAGACATGGAAATCTATGTGACACACAGATAACACATGCAGCCATGGTATGTATACCTGTGATTGATGGTGCACAGGACATTGCAGAGCTTGTAATACTTGCACAGCAATGTTGTGTCCTTGTACACATTGTGTTCCAGGGTGTAGCCAATCACTGAACAACTTCACACATGCACTGACATAGTTTACCTGGCAGAATGTGTTAAATGCCCAAGTTTCTACGTGGGTAAGACTAATCAAATGTTTAAGGCAAGGATTTTGCAACATTTGTCTTGTATAAGGAACAATGATATTAACAATGCTTTAAGTAGACATGTGATGGAATATCCTACTCATAGTTTTACCTTTAGGGCCATTGTGAATGTTAAGGTAAACAATAGAGGAGGTAATTTGAAACACTTAACCGAGCTAGCTGAATCTAGATGGATAGTTGAGCTACTGGCCTGTAGGAAGCCAGGGCTTAATGATGTAATCCCTGTAAAACCCACCCTTCAAAACAGGCGGGTCTTTCATTGACTGCCATTGGCTATTCATTATTTTAAATAGTGTCTGTTTTATGTGAGAAATATCTGATGAAGGGAACATCCCGAAAGCGCTCATCTTGTGTTTTATCTTTGTTTTAAGAAATAAAGCATTGGAATTTAGCAGTGTCCTACAACGTTTATTTCATTTCGTTGGTTGGTTCGTGTGGTAGGACTTTGGTGCAGTATATGATTTTTTACCAACTACACACATGCATTAAAGCCATGTATACTTTTATTACCTAGGGCTGTCTACACTTGAACTGCATGGTTTTGAGCAACACATATTATGCATGCTGACACATGTGAGGTGACTGATTGCCTTGTGATACTGTCACCCACCTTAAGCCACTATTGAGTATGTTTTGGATTGCTGGTGTGTGTGTGTGTGTGTATCTGCTGTATTGAGGAGTGTATTTGTGTGCATGTGTGCATGTGTTCATGTGTTCATGTGTGCATGTGTTCATGTGTGCATGTGTGCATGTGTTCATGTGTTCATGTGTTCATGTGTGCATGTGTGCATGTGTGCATGTGTTTATGTGTGCATGTGTGCATGTGTTCATGTGTGCATGTGTGCATATATGATAACATCATGTACAGATTGTAAAGTGTGTTTCCTGTCTTCCTCTCACAGGTGCTGAGATTGGTTGGCTGAATACAGCAGGGAACCTGAAGTTACTGCCACAAATATTGGAGATAATGATACATGTATTGTGGCACAGACAGGTTTGACAGGGTCTGTCATTGGTCCGGCAATCGACATTACACAGCTTTCCACCCCATATATGTGCACACTCATACTGCCAATACATTCCTCATCACCAATGGCCTTAGCCGAGGGACAGCATATAGTCGGCATTGACCAGGATAGTGTGGTATCCATGGCACATGCATCCCCTCACAGCAGCCATACCCAGATTCCTGGAATGGTACCACATAGGCGGATGTCCAGGGGTTCTCATGGGAGCACTGCTGGTCATAATGCCCCTGGCAGATGTGCCCCTACAGGTCTTACAGGTCTTACAACCTCAGGTATGTTCCGGGCTGTAATAAAGGCACAGGCATGTATGGAACGGTACACCAGACAGGGACTAAGGGCACAGAGGGCCCATAACACTGCTATCAATGACAGTATTCGTGACCTTGCCAATGCCATCCGTAATTATACCGAGGTCATTGACAGACATTGGGTGGAGACATTAGATGCCCTCCACAATGTGTTTTCCATAGCCAGGACCATGCGGGACGGTTGAGACATTGACACAGATGTATGCCAGCAACATCAACGGCTGGCAGTCATCGTGGATGACCCACAGATCACAGCCACTCCCGTAGTGGCAGTACCAGTCCCAGCAATGTTGGGGCTGGCCTGTCGATTGACCGTCCTTGTAGACCATGTGCACGTGGCTCTGGCCAGTAACAGCAGGGACATGGGTCCAGTCAATATACCTCTGCATCTGATGATAGTACCGAGTCAGGCTTGATACCCAATACTGTCCGTAGCACCCCTGCCAGGCACAGGTTCCGTGTTTGTGCCCAGAGACAATGATCTGTACAGCCTGGCAGCTACAGTCTATGGCTGTCACACAACCGCCCTTATATGGCAGCCACATGGTGGAGCTGTATGCATGCAGACACACACACATAAACCAAACACGTAGGGCTCACACATACACACACACATTACATCAGCATCAGCCCATGCTGTACTGTTGTCCCTCACACACACACACATACACACACACACACACACACACACACACACACACACACACACACATACATGTTGATTGGATGGGTCAATGTCGGGCTCTGGCAAACCGACAACACACACTGTGCATATGATGAAACCTGTGCCACCTCCTGTCATCTGTAACACTGATGCAGGAACAGACTAACATGGTGCTGATGCACAGGGTGACATTATAGCAGTGTAGCAATGTTAGTATGTTGTCAACAGGAAAGTGTAATGATATCCTTGTAGGTATATCTGAGCAGGCATGATGCATCAAAGCTATGATTGTCAATGTAGTATTGTTTACACCAGTGTTAAGTCGGAATATGTATTGTCCACCCATGTGCCACTTGGCTGAAGTGTATAGTGTTACCAGCATGTGTTAGTGAGTGGACAGTACATGTGTAATGTGTGCAGTACAGATTATCAGGTGTACATCTGTGAAAATGGTGGGGGTGCACTGTCTGCATGTATGTGCATAGTGGACACATGAGATGTGTGACATACCCTGTATTACACAGTGTTAACATCTCATAGTATCTCTTGGTGGCCAGTATGCATTCTGCTATAGATATGTTCTAACATGGGTACACATGTGTGTATGACATGGTTTGACACTATGCTGTAGGTGATACTGTTACTATCTGTCAATGTTTTGCAATCTGGTAGCATACACAACCTCAACAGCCTGACTATAACCAATCATTAGATGATGTCCTGACAACTGACACACAGATGTAGGGAACTCAGTAACAGTTGGATCCTTCCAGTACTATACTATAACAGTAACCATTGGTATTGACCGCCACCCGTTCCTGGGACCACATCTGTTTGGCATATAGCCCTCTTAGGTACATGCAAACACACTAGGGATATGACCATCCACATCTGGAAATGCATGCATTAGCCTACAATGCATTCTTTGGATGGGACACATATCCTACACAGGGGTATCATACAGACAGATACCTGTTGTCTAACACATGCTGTATAGCTGTAAGCCAACTATAGCATAGTCATCCACATTTACTATACATACTATCCCGACAGTACCACATAGGTGGTAGCCCCCCAACATGTATGTCGCGTACTAATGTGTACATACAGCCAAGTGTTATGTCATCTGTCCTTTGGTATTCACATATCCAAAGGTATTGTGAAGTCCCTCGGTGTATCACATAAGTGATTAGGGGCTTGTTTGCATATTCACATGGCTGTTGTACACCTATAATGACTGTCCATTATTGCCAGACTTTATTGTATATGAACATGTCTGACATATACCCCACGCATGTATCCTCACTCACGCTAGTCTATAGAAACTGTCATGGGTGTGTGTGACACAGATGACCTTGGCCACAGATCACTTCAATGGCCGGCCTTGTCACATACATACATATGCGACCTACAATCTGAGAAGCAGCGGCACAATCTGTCAAAGGTAACAAATGTATTCATGTAGTATGCAGGCTTCACACCTATGTACTAATTGAGGTCACATGTACATATATTTATTTGCCACACAGATACCCGATGTGTTTAATGCACATACTGTTTTAATTCTGATATGTCATACTGTAGTAAAAGCAAAACCTACACCGCATTGACCAACAGTGTCACACACACTTAGCAGTTGCAGGATTTAAATCCTACCTAACTATGTTATAACACTTGAGACATACGCATTAACATGACGCGCTATATGCTTTACTGGTGCACTTATTTCCACTGCTATATTTGTAGGATGCTGACATAATCAGACTTGCCAAAGAGGAATAAACCTCTTTTAAGGCGTTTCCCTAGTCTCCAAAAAGGGCATTCTTCTCAAAGGAAGTCACACAGACTCAACAACTGCAGGATTCAAACCACTATCGAATTATGTTAGGAAACTAGAGACATGCGCATTAACACGACATGCTATATGCTTTACTGGGTTTTTGTATTTCCACTGATATATTTGCAGGATGCTGGCATCATCAGACTTGCCAAAGAGGAATAAACCTATTTTAAGGTGTTTCCCTAGTCTCCAAAAAGGGCATTCCTCTCAAAGAAAGTCGCACAGACACATACACAAGGATTCAAACCCCTACCTAGCTATGTTATAGACACTAGAGACCTATGCATTAACACAACGTGCTATAAGTTTACTGGGGTTTTATTTCCACTGCTATATTTGTAGGATGCTGACATCATCAGACTTGCCAAAGAGGAATAAACCCTCCAAAACGGGCATTCCTCTCAAAGCAAGTCACACAGACACATACACCTCCACACACTCAGCAACTGCAGGATTCAAAACTCTACTTAACTATGTTATGACACTAGAGACATACACATTAACACGACGCACTATATGCTTTACTGAGGTTTTTATTTTCACTGCTATATTTGTAGGATGCTGACATCATCAGACTTGCCAAAGAGGAATAAACCTCTTTTAAGGTGTTTCCCTTGTCTCCAAAAAAGGCATTCCTCTTAAAGGAAGTTACACACACACTCAGCAATTGCAGGATTCAAACCCCTACCTAACTAGGCTATGATACTAGAAAGATAAGCATTAACACAACACACTACATGCTTTACTGGAAGCGTTCTTTTTCACTGCTGTATTTGTGGGATACTGACATCATCAGACTTGCCAAAGAGGAATTTACCTCTTTTAATGTGTTTTCCCAGTCTCCAAAAAGGCCACACCTCTCAAAGGAAATCACACACATACAACCCCCCCCCCACACACACACACACAGTCAGCAATTGCAGCATTCAAACCCCTACCTATGTTATGATACTAGGGAGATACGCATTAACACGACACACTATATGCTTTACTCTGTGTTTTTTTTTCTCCTGCTATATTTGTAAGATGCTGACATCAGCAGACTGGACATGGTAATGTGTGTACACTTTGTTTTATGCAATCCCAGGAAGGAACCATGTGGGTCAGCAGGTGTTAACAGCTTGAACAGGACTCCACAATTCTTAGCTTGTGTGATCTATCTGTGGACAAATTGCCATTCCTTCATATGACAATACATATTTATGCACAGATTGTTGATTTTGTGGAAACGACATGCATCTGGGATGTTGATAAAGGGCTATTCAAAGTCTATGTGGGACGTATGTAGCTCCTTTCAGTGATGTATGTCCTGGGTGGCTGCCTTGCAAACAGTCTAGCAGGTTTGGGAATCATGATCTGCCCATGAACATACCACAGTTGGTAGGGTTGTGTGTTTGTCGGCTTCCAATAGCTCTGTTTATGACTTCAATCATGATGGACTCCATGGCCTTGGAGATCAGACTTCATAGGCTTATTGGACTATAGTTTCCATGGTCTGTTGTGAACCAACACTTGTGGGGTGTGCCATATGTTGCTGTAACACATTCAACAGTTACAGATACTGTAGAGAGGGTGAGGCTCAACAGACTGTTCAGGTGCAGGGTCTGTTTGTTCTGTAGTTCACTCATGACACATATAGGGAAACAATGTAATCCAATTGATGCCATGTTTTCAGCTTTGGGGGAGCTGTTTACTCATTCTATGTGTGATATCTCCTGGTGTGATGATAGGGCCTTTTGTCAGTGGGAGGTGGGTATGTATATATGGGCCTGTCTGACAGGATGTCGGCATTGTCAGTCAGGAACAGTTGGCCCTGACTCAGGACATATATAAGTGTACATTGCTATTTATGACATAGCTGAAGGAGGTGTCATGGTTCAGTCTGGACTCCTTCACAGATAATCTTTCCAAAACACCGACAAACCTGAGCACTAAACCCCTGTTATACTCTTTTACACACTTAACACCCTACTGATCCTTTGTGATAAGTCAACAGAGTATGTCATCATAATATCCTGGCATGTCCAAAGGTCAGTTTTGTGTGTACTCTCCAGTCCAGCTGATGAATATTGGAATTTTGACGCAATGTTACAACTGCCTTACATACACAGACAACCCTCTCCTCCTCCCAACAAACTCAGATATATGTGAGACATGCAACTATATAGACAAACAGGAGGCTGAGCTCTCTCGACCCATGACTGGCGCAGTCTATCAAGTGGTGAAGGTAACCACACAAACCACAAATCCAAATCCAGTCTCACATAGACCTATAGCGACAGCAATCAAAATACATTACCACACAAAAACATACTCGGAGGCTCTAAATAAAGTCTGCCTAAGCAGCAGAGACCTCAAAAGCAGACACCCAAACAACTGCTACCCCACAACAATACCCACATATCACATAGTTCACAAAGTCAGTGTGCCACACAGTCACTTGCCTTAGGGCTAAACCACACACCTATTACACTTGTAATAGGTGACACTTATTGTCAGACACACTGATGTGTCACTCACCAGGCTGAACAAGGAAAAGATCACTTTGCGCTGTCTGTCGGGTGCCAGGATCCACCACATCACACATGCACTCGGGTCACTCCAAAGCAAGTACAGAAATGGCTCCATCATTGTCCATGCTGGTGTGAATAACCTCAGATGGTCCTCCCTGGACTACATGACAAAAGACATTGAGGAGCTCTCTGATCACGTAGCCCAGGCCAGTATGACCCTGACCTTGTGTAGCATCTTACCCTCACCAAGAATGAGGTCACAGTATACAGACAAACTGATCACTTTTAACAGTTGACTAACATATTGGTGTCATTCAAAGGGGATCCAGTGTCTGTCAGCCTGGGATGACATGCTCGACATGCCACGTAGCTTCGCTATGGCCGGCTTGCACCTGTCACCCCTGGACTTTCGAATACTGGCTAAGGTTCTTCCCACCCCCATAGTGCCTTTTTTAAGTGAGGCTCAAAAGACAAACCCACCTCCATAGATGTTACAAGGTAAAAGAAACTAAGGGTAATGCTGCTCAACACCAGATGTCTAACCCTCAAAATGCACACACTCACGACTCTCCTCAGTATGAAGAATGTCGATATCTGTGCAGTAACAGACACCTGGTTCAGGCTCCCAAAAGCACACCAGCACTACCAGGTTATACTTCATACCATGCTTTTTGGCCACAAGACTCGGACCAGCCAACAAAAATAGGGGGAGTATCCATATACATCACAGATACACACACCTCCAGGTTAGTAGCACTGCACAAAGCATCGGAGACCATATATGTGCAACTAACAGTGGGCAACACTGCCTTTCAGTTTGTAGCCTGCTACAGACCATCCTCCCAAACTCAGGAACCCCACTCGGCTTTCCTGGGAACACTGGAGAATATGAAGGTCTCCCCAAACACCATTACATTGGGTGACTTCAACTACCCAAACATTGACTGGGAATACTACTCAAGCCCCAACACCCTCGCCCAACAGTTGCTAGAATGTATAAACTCAAATGCTATGGCACAACTGGTCACCACACCCACAAGGGGGGAAAACATATTGGACCTGATCATCACAAACATGGGGACTCTATGTTCCACACCAGAGGTATACCCCTCATTGGTAAGGTCAGACCATACATTTATCTCACTGGACATCCATATCACGTCCCCACCCCCATCCTAGGTGATCTCAGTGAAGAACTTCTCAAAAGCAAATGTCACACTTCTCCAAACCAAGGTGGTATCCTTCAAAGACCCTGGGACAGTGGTAAATATGGCTCAGATTGTTGAATCCTTTACAAATGCATTCTATGGACACATATTGTAATGCATGGAACATGCTATCCCAAATAACAACAAGACTCCCTCCTCAAAGGCAGGAGACCTGTCTGGTGGACCCCGGCCATTAATAAGCTATACAACGAAAGGAGGAAGCTACTACATGATAGAGCACAATCCCAAAAGGGAAAGGCATCTCTGATCAGTACTAGCAAAAAGCTACGATCACTCATGAATTCATCTAAGGCCCGCTGCTAACAGAAAATTGCACCAGAAATTAAGGACAATCAGAAGGCCTTCTTTAGTTATGTCAGGATCCTGGGTGGAAACTCCCAGATATGCTGTGAGTTACTGCATACTGACAAAACATACACTGAACCCACAGACATTGCCAACATCCTGGCAAACAGGTTCAGTGCAAATGTCTCCCCCCATCCCCCCTAAAGAGCAAATGTCCATCCCAACAGAGTGTAGCCTCCCTGACATCACAGATGAACAGTTGAGTGCTGCCCTCTCCAAAGCAGACAACACAGCATCAATGGGACCGGACGGTGTCCCGGCCTGCATCTTACACGAGCTTCATGACGAACGTAACCCTCACATTAAGTCACTGTTCAATATCAGAGTTACTACAGGATATGTACCCAAGGAATGGCATACAGCAACAGTGGTCCCGCTCCACAGAGGTGGTGCCACAACTGGCCCTGGACAATATCACCCTATAAGCCTAACTAGCCTGGTCTGCAAAGCTATGGAGCGTATCATCATGGAACTCATACACATAGACATCAGGAACCTACAGACACTGGATCCTACACAATTCGGCTTTGTTGTGGGCACATCCTGCCTCTTGAACCTGTTCAACTTCTTTAAACAGTTACCAGGTACATAGACGTAGGGAAGGTTGTCCACACAGCCTACCTGGACCTCGCAAAACCCTTCAACACAATACCCAACGTGGCCATTATACATAAGCTCACCAGCTTTGATATCGACACATATGTCACAAGATGGATTGCTAACTGGATCAGGGATAGCACCCACATGGTCAGTATTGCAGGTGCCATGTCTGACTATACACCAATTACACGTGGCATCCCACAAGGCTCAGTCCTGGGACCTTTCTTGTTCAGTAGATATTTCTCTGACGTACAGGCTAACACGGGAGAAATATGGCTGACCATGTTTGCAGCTGACTGCAAAGTGGATGCCATAATCAACTCTCCAGCTGGCACAAGCATCCTCAAAAAGGGTCTCACAGAGATGGATGACTGGTGCTAGAGCCATGGCCTACAGCTAAATGCCATTAGATGCATAGTCATCCCTTTTGGGAATAACAATGTGCCCACACATTACCACATAGGTGGTAATCCATTATGTACGGTAGGAGTTATTAGGGATTTGGGGACACGAGTAGTTAGTACTCTCGCCTTTGACAATCACGTTGCCAAAGTGGTTAGACAGGCCTTCTATATAGTCCACCTTATCCCTTAAGGTTTCACATCTAGATCAAGTGGGGTCATTGTGCCCCTATACTCATCAGGCCCATGCTTGGATACAATGCCCCATTTGGGATGTACCTTACCCGACACCTGCAGCAAATGTAATGGCCACAAAAGTACCTCAACAAGTAGATCTAGGGACTCACACAGATGCCTTGCGCAGTTTGGCTAAAGTAACTCCAGCTCTACTCAGTCGCTTACCGCCTACTCAGATGCGATCTGTGCCTGTTGTTTAAAGTCATGTCTGACCCAGAATTAATGGACATGCTCCACCTCAGGATATCCGAATCCCTTAGAGCTACACGCTCCAGGGATGTAATCCACAGCACAGATATTAATAGGACATGCTGGAGGGACAGATTCTTATCCCAGAGGTTCCACTCACTCTGGAATGAGATCCCAGTCCTGCATAGACAGAGCCCCCCAATGACCACCTACAGGAGACATCTTGACAAGTGGATGGGTGATCATACGTTTACCCCTGGGATATCTTCTGGGTCCCTGCTAGACAGAGGCACAATAGACTAAACGTAAATGGGCTATCGTGTGACCTACTATTCACAGGCACAGTCTACTAATCTGACAGGGTTGCAAAAGCCAAACACACTCTGGCTAGGCTTATACATGCCCTCGGGCAGATAGCCTAGTATCTATCTCTGAACCTATGATAATGTTTGGGATGCACATTGTTTATTGATGATACTGATTTCAGGTTTTTTATCTTCTTTGCTTTCCCACTTTCTATGAACAACCTAAGTATCAGCAGAACATATTTGATTATGACAGGGTTACACTATATTATATATGTGTCTATTGTCATATAATTGTGTGCACAGGGCGGATTGCTGAATAGTGAGAGGTTCCTGGGTTAACACATGCAACTGCCGGATATGTGTAGCCCACTGCTTTACTCAGACATGGCCTAAGTGTGTGAGCATGCCCACTGTGACCTTTCAGTATGTTGCTGCCTGAGGTCCACTACATTTGTTGATGTGTGTGAACATGACCAATATTAACATTTATACTATATGTGTGTTTAAAATCAGGTTCTATTCTTACTGCAGGGCTCACTTTTGTGTCATAACTTGACAGAGATTATGCTGTGCCTGCAGGGTTTCCTTGAGATACTTTGCATAGACTTATCAACATTTCTTCATACAGGCTGACCACTGACATACTGTCATGGTTTAGTGGTTCAGTACTATGCCTATAGTGCCCAGTATCAGGGGTTCAAGGCCTGTCACTGCTTTATATTCTCATACTGAGCAGACCAGACTGCTTAAGGGCCAGTAGAACAAATATGAGCATGTTGGCTTTTGTTCAGCTATGCCCAATTTAGACCAAGCTTGTCCAACATTGCTCAACATTAACCAACATTGCTGAACGTTGTTCAACATTGACCACAGTTGTGCTAGTTAGTGTGTGCAATTTTGTTTACGTATACTGAATGGTGGTAAAAGCTGTTTAGCACTGCTTTATATTGCTTAACACATGGCAATCATGCCTCAGGTGGCGCTGCACGGCTGCCTATGTTGGATGCACATACTACACTCCCTATACATGTTTGAAAACAGGTAGTGTCAAGTTAGGCATCCCTTTTATTATATGTGCATGTCTGAGAGAGGTATCATTTCCAGGGTTCCTACTGAGCCAGTGTATGTGCTATGCGTTGCCTCTTTGCCAAGGCCAAAGCATACTGGGCACACCTCCTTCTGTCTACTGGGGCAGGCTCAGGTTGTTCCTCCTCCAACTCACGCTCTGCCTGTGATGGCCTTGGCAATGGTGGGGGGCTGTTTGGCAGGCCTATCCTGGTCCTGCTGCAGCTGTTTTCACAGGATCATATTATGTAGCATAGCACATACCATGATAATTTGGGTACATGTAGTTGGTGAGTACTGCAAGGCTCCACCAGATGTGTCCAGGCACCGGAACTGTGACTTGAGCAGCCCAAACGCATGCTCAATTACATTTCATGTCTGTGCTTTTGCCTCATTATGGCATTCCTGTTCAGGTGTGTGTGCGTTTCTGATGGGTGTCATCAGCCACGGTTCCAGTGCATAGCCAGCATCCCCCACTAGGTGACCATGAGGGATGTCCCCATTGGCAAATGTCTGGTACAGCTGTGACAGATGCCAGATATGGGAATCATGGCAGCTTCCAGGGCAGCCAGCACACACATTCAGTATTATGCACTGGGCATCACACACAACCTGGCAGTTGATGGAGGGGAAGCCCTTGCAGTTAAAGTAGACCCTACCCCGCTCACCGGCTGGTGCTTTGATGTGTATGTGCGTGCAGTCTATTGCACCCACTACCTCAGGGTATTGCGCTATTTGCTGGAAGAGACGCATATTGCTGGCCAATACCTCACGGGAATTGAGGAAATATACATGATCACTGACATGTGCTGACATGGCATCCAGAAACTGGTGCAGTACCCTGGATGCTGATGCCTGTGATATCCCCATCATATCACCAGTTGGTCTCTGGAAGGTACCTGTTGCTAATATTCTTAGGCCAACACATACCTTGGTTTCCACTGGGATGGGTTCCCCTCTGTTGGTTCTGTGTGTGAGGCGTGACCTGCACAGCTCAACAATTTGCTGCATGAGGTCTCTGTCCACTCTATAGCGCTCCACTATCTCCAGCTCATGTAGCCCCTGATAGGTTACCCTGGGCCTGTACACTCTTCTCTGTCTACTCACTGTGGGATGTCCAGCAGCATTTGCATTGTCACCACCCTCAGCATGTTGCATATGTCGCCTTATAACAGCAATGGCAGCCCCTAACATTTCTTTGTCTCAGTAAAGATTTTTCAGTTTTCACTTCTGTTAGCTTACTGCAGTGTTGCAGTGTCTCTGAGAGAAACATAGTGGAATGTTGTTTGCAGAGTTTTAAGTGCTGGGCTGGGCTAGGCTAGTGTACTGCCTGTGTAATTGCCTGATTCTGATTGTTTTCACCTACTAGCTCTGCTAGTACTCCCTGGTTAACGTCCTACTATTTGTTGTGCTTTCTTTTCCCTTTCTGTTTCCTCAGGGGGGCAGAGCCACGCACACCAGCTCACACGCGCACACACATGCTTACAAGGACTAAAACTTGCTTACTCTTGCTGTAACGCGCGCACACAGGCGCAAACACACTTACACAACTTTAAAAAACCTTAGACATGCTTACTCCGGCTTAAATGCGCATGCACACAGTCTTACTCAGACATACAAGCGCGTACCCGTGCGCAAACACGTTGCAAGCACTTCTACAAGAAACTTTAGTGTTATTGACAGCATACACCTTCAATTTCTTGTCTTTAGCTAGGGTACCTGTTGACACACCTCTTCCAGTGATGAGTAACTGACAGCAAACACATGGCACTCTGCTCCAATGAGCTTCATTTTTTTCATATATACCCCCCTCGTGATGTCACCTGTCTTCTATACTGATACTCCCCTTATCCTACTCCTATACTCCACTGACTGTGCTCATTTGCTATGTAAACTTGGGATTCACTGTCCTTACCCTCATTTGCATAGGATTGCTTACTAATGCTTGGTTACATCTCTTAGACTGAGCTTCCCCCCTTAGCAACCTCTAATTGGTAGCCATGTTGTCTTTGGCCTGCCATTCCCTTGTATTGTAAATTAAGAATTACAATAAAATTAACATTTGTGGATTTTAATTATTGGTTTTCTGGTTTTTAGAGCACAGCGCATTTGCGCGGTGCTGCGCTACACTGGCGATCGGGATAAAAAAATACTTTTATTTTTATTTTGCATCAGTGAACATTGCCAATGGCCATATATTTGGACAGTGGCATGCTTCCTCAACTGGATGCAACCTTTATTTGGTGCTGTCATGGCTCCGTTTTGCTATACTCAGTTGTCAACTGAGTACATTTCTGCAAATAACACTGCTCTTACTCGGACAGGTTCGGGTTTCCTGGATCGCAAATTTACCTCATTTGCATAGCTATCACCTGCAATTGAGGTAATTTGCATATCCAAGCCCTATCCATGTAAGACTCGTTTTAGGAGCTCTGTTGCACGCACCTACCGGCTGTTCCTGGATCGCTCGGCGGACATGTTGGCTGCATCGAGTCTTACTCTACTCTTAGACTTCATGAATCTGGCCCAAAGTGTTAATCATTCACTTAATGCTCTAACCTCTTTCATCCTCCTCATCATCCAGTCTGGCTATGGTGTGGTACCTGAGTGAATAGAATCTAAACACTCAAAGAACAACCAACTAATACCAAAAAAGGAAGAATTTAATGAATGGATTCACAACCAATAGTCCTGCTATAAAACAGCAACAGTCTCAGCAGATATAACAATAGTGGCAGTTTGCCACAAGATGTGGTCTAAATGAGTGTCACTCTGATGAAGTCTTGGATGTTAATAGGGATGAAAGAGCTAAGTGTTGCTACTGTTTAATTATGTTTTAATATGTTTTTATGATGGATTTATTAACTGCCTTTCATTTAGACTATATCTTTTGGCAATCAAATGTCCTGGGGCTGTTGCTGTTTTATAGGAGGACTATTGGTTGTGAATCCATTCCAATAATGCATCATTTGTTGGTGTTACCTGACCAGGGCCGATGCAAGCATTTTGGGGCCCCCAGCAAGTTTCAAGTTGGAGACCCTAACTAGTAGTTTATAAAAAGTGTGTCCACATTGCTGCCATGCCCCCTTCCCTGTCAAGCTCATGCAGCACCATTTAAGGATCATTGTATAGTGCTACTACATTCAGACCATTAAAAACACTTGAAATGCAAAGGTACACACTGACTGGCACTTAGTATCAGTGTTACATTATGGCAAGCCCTTGTACCACAACATGGTAGCCAAACAATCGTACACACATACCCACACACACACACACACACACACACACACACACACACACACACACACACACACACACACACACACACATTGACTGGCATTTAGTAGCAATGTTGTTACATTATGACAAGCTTCTGTACTGCATCAAGGTAGTTAGTCCCACAGCGATACACAAAGACACTCACACAGACTCCCTCACACAGTAAAGAGACACAAGATAGACAGCTACACAGACCCTCGCACACTGGGCATAGACACCCACAAATGATGAAGGCACCACTAAAGTAAGACTGAACATTAAGAATTTAACATATTCGGCTTATGAACTAATAATGATGCTAGAATAAGATTTTGCAGTAACATGCATTGTGTGACCCCAATTTTTTGATGAACAGACCAAAACTGACAAACATCTGGACATTGTGCAATATTCTCATAAGCCCTACCAACCTCCTAACCTCTCAGTATAATTCCACACCCCAAAATAACTGCAGAACAAAGGTGTAACATCAAAAATAGTTACAAACATTGCTATGATAAACTTAGGAAGATACTAGAATAGCAGGGATTGCATTAGGGTACATTAAAATAATCAGTACATTCTGCAGAACTCTCATAGTCCCGCCAAAAGTCTTTGCACAATTCTAGAGGAGGTAAAAACACAATTATATAAAAAAAAAAAAAAACAAAAAAAAAACAAGACGAGATATAGCATTATGGATTTTAAACACTGTGCTTATGGACTAATAAAGATGGTAGAATAACATATTTTTTCCAGTAGGATACATTGTGTGAATCCACATTTTTTGATGAGTACCAGACAAAAAATACAGGTCAAACATCTAAATATTGTGCAACTCATATTCTCACAGCCCCTATCCCTCTTCTGACCTCTCAGCTTAACAATTCCAGACAACGCCAAAAAAAAAAAAAAAAAACTGCAGAACAAAAGTGTAACATCAATGATAGTTTAAAACCTTGCTATGATCAACTTCGATAATATAACAGGGTTTGCACTGGCATGCATTAAGCCATCAGTACATTCTGCAGAATTCTCACAACCCATACCCCCCAATGTCTCAGCACAATAAATCTGGATGAAGTGAAAGCAAAATAAAAACACAAAGGAGTAAGATGAAAAAAACAACGTGCTTATGAGCAAACAAAGATGCTGGAGAAACAGATTTTACAGTAAAATGCATTGCGTAACCCCATGTTTTAATGAAGAGACAAATAACAGGCAAACATCTGAATATTGTGCAACATTCTCACAGCCAGTACCCCCCCCCCAACCCCTCAGCAGAACAGCTGTGGACAATAGCAAAAATGTATCATAGAGCAAAGGCATACCATCAGGGACAGTTGTAAACATTGCAGCTATACACAATACTAGTATAACAGAGTTCATTCTGCAACATTCTCACAGCTGCTAACTCCCCTTCCAACATTGCAGCATAATAATTCCAGACAGAGCAAAAAATTATCATAGAACAAAGGTGAAGCATCAGGCATAGTTGTAAACATTGCCAGTATACACAAAACAATATTAAGAGAACAAGGTTTGCATTGGTATACATTAAAACATCTATACATTCTGCAGCATTCTGGCAGCCCCTATCCTACTACCAATATTTCAGCACAATTGTACACAAAACAAAAATGCATTAATGAATATTCTTATGCAAGACTAACTAAAAAAAAAACAACATCAAATCTGGACATTAATTACAGACAGGCCTTCCTTCCTCAATCTCTTAGCAGAAGAATTCCGGACAAATGTAAAACAAAACTGTTACAACCACAGCTCCTCACCCCCTCCCCAGTCAAAAGAACTCTGCACAAAAAAAGTTATACAATCTTCTCCCTAGGTTTCCGCACCCTACCCCCCACAAAAAAATAAAGTTAAAAGCAAGGGAGGATCCGCTTGGATCCTGGTAACTACTGCCCCATCAGTCTGACAAACCTGATCTGCAAGGACATGGAATGCATTATCATGGAACTTATAAATAAAGACATTGGCAACCTTCAAACACTGGTCCCCACCAAGTTTGGGTTTGTGAAGGGCCGATTTGTCTCCTGAATCTGACTGACTTCTACAAATGAGTCTCCAGAGCTGTGGATGAGGGTAAGACGGTCCACACAGCCTATCTGGACCTTGCCAAGGCCTTCAACACCATCCCCCACTCTGGAATCATAGATAAACTTACTATGCTGGGCATAAATTCCTACGTCACTCGATGGGTTGCCAACTGGCTTACTGACAGAACTCACACTTTAAAAGTAGCTGACTCCAAATGCAGCTCCAGACAAGTGACAAGTGGAGTACCTCAGAGTTCAGTCCTGGGACCACTCTTGTTTGGCATATACTTCTCTGAAGTATAGGCCAACACTAAGGGACTCTGGCTAACAAAGTTTGCAGATGACTGCAAACTGGGAACCATTATTGAATCCCCAAATTATGTGGATATTCTAGAAAAGGGCCTTACAGAAACAGATGCCTGGTGCCAGAGCCATGGGCTTAAGCTTAATGCCAAGAAATGTATAGTTATCCCCTTTGGAAAAAAAATGTACCCATGAATTACCACATAGGTGGCAGGACACTAAACATCAAAAGTGTGATGAGAGACTTAGGGACACAGGTGGACAGTGGTCTCACTTTCAATAACCACATTTTCGCAACAGTCAGGAAATCCTTCTATGTGGCACACCTCATCCCTAAGGGCTTTTCATCCAGAAAAAAGGAGGTCATTGTCCCACTGTACTAACCCCATTATAGAGTACAATGCCCCATTTGGTATGTACCTCACAAGACATCTGCAACAGCTGGAAAGGCCACAGAAATACCTCACTAAAAGAATCACAAGCCTAAAGCAGATGCCCTATGCTGACCATCTAAAAAAACTCCAGCTATACTCTGCAGCATTTCATCTACTCAGAGGCGATCTCTGCTTAACATACAATGCCATGTCAAACCCTCAACTGATGGACATGCTCCACTTAAAGAAATCCCAATCCCACAGAGCCACACACTCCAGGGATCTAAACCTTGTCATCACAATGAACAAAACATGCTGGCGGGATAGGTTCCTGACCCAGAGACTCCCCATACTCTGGAATAGACTGCCCATACGTGTCAAGCAGAGCACCTCATTGGCCCTCTTCAAAATGAACCTTGATGATTGGATGGGAGCTAGGAAATTCACCCCGGGGATCATGTCAGTTGATCTGCTAGACAGGGGTCCAGAGAAGTAAATATTGTGGGAAGAAATATCCAGGGAATTGTTGTGGCTATGCTTGCATAGGCCCTAGGAACGATAGCCTAGTACCAGCCAATGAATCTATGAACCTAAAAATAAACCAAGAAATGTACCTTTTCTGCAGTTGATAGAAGTCTGCTACTAATCCCCAGCTTGCTTTTCCTACACACAGACCAGACCAGACCAGACCAGACCAGTTCAGTCCTTTTAAATTGCCCTCAGAAGGACAGTTTTTCAAATTTTTAGAAATTGCCCTTACAAGGGAAGTTAAAACACAGCTCCTTTGCTGGTCCCACTGTCATTCCAGGAAAACTTGTATCCTCCATCCATCCTCGCCCCGTACCTCTCAACCTCTTAGTGTAACAAATCTGGACAAAGCCAAAAATAATGGGGGTACAAAGGCTTAAAAATAGGAACACTTTTTAAATATTGCTCATATAAACTCACAAACTTGCTTTCAGGCTTTGCTTTCGCATACATTTTTCTGAAGTATATACAGTCTGAAACTTAAATGTCTGCCATTATTTAGCAACTTCAATACTCATTGATTTGTAAGAAAGCAACAAATTTTATGGAGAACAAACCAAAAATATGAAGCAAAAACTGGACATTCTGAAAAAAGCTGGACAGTTGAGAGGTATGCCTAACAGTTTGACATGTTGCTACTTGTTCTTCATTACATGGTTGCAATGATGTTTGTAAATATGCAAAAGAAGGTAAAATATTCATTTTACAATGCTCCAAATAATGTCTGCAAACATGTAAAATGAAAGAAAACGTTCCTCTTGCTTGTTTGGGGTATATTAGTAACCCATGCTCTGTTTGTCTGGTCCATTCCACATAGCACAATTTTCTGTTCATCAATATAATGCTGCATGCCGATAATACAACTGGCCCAACAGATCACGGATTACAGTAAAGTCAATCAGGAAACTAGAACTTGCTTTCTTGGCTGCTGCAGCCAATCAAGTACCTTGCTTCACTGAATTGGACCTGACTGAGTGCAGCTTACAGGCAAGTTTTTCAGAAGAAAAAAAAAAACAGAATTCCCAGACGATGCTATACAGCTGCATGTCCAAGGCACCGAGCAAGGAGTAGATGATCCGCGGTTGCTTCATGTGGGAGCCCTCATATGTGGGGAAATAACTGAGGGCTCCCCATGGCTGTGGGTTCAGCGGGGTACCTAATGCCTGCTATGTACCTGACTGAATACAGCCATCATGTATGTGCAGTTAATTTAATAGAAGAAATTACTGTCTTACACAATTATCATACTGATAAATATTTCTGGGCTACAACAAAAATTATCTGCATGTAGTTCAATTAATAACTAATCTAATATCTACTGTACATATAATTATGTGTCAAAGGAAATATGTTTTTGTTTGTGTACAAATACATGCATTTATTTACATTAAAAATAATTGTAAATGTTATCAAGCAGATGTACATCTATATTTTACATAAACATGCATGCACATGCTTACATATATTTGCTTACTCATACATATACATTTGTATTTGTACACAAAGGCAGTTAATCACATAAATATCCTATATTTGTATACAGGTACAGTTCTGTGTGCAGATATGTTTATGCTTTCTTATGCATTATAATTACTTATAGATACATATTTGCACATATGGATCTACTTTTAAATCTTGAAATACTACAACCCTGAATTTCATAATATCGAGATGAAAATGTCTAAAACACAATAAACTGAAACTCCAAAACAACGACTTTCAAAACATCAAAAGACAAATACAACCTTCCTCCCTCCCTTCACCATGAAAAACCTCACCAACAAGCAAACCAACAATAACCTATTACTCTACATTTAAGCAGAGACGCAATCCCCCCTGCACCCCTCACACCTCCCGCAAGTTTTATATATATATATATATATATATATATATATATATATATATATATATATATATACATATACATATATATATCAACTCCGAGGTCACACTACCACAAAGAAAATTGCAAATCTACCATTACGCATCCTACAGTTCCACTTCACACTTTCAAAACCATATCTGTGAGAAATACAGACACCATACCTCTACAAAAATCAACACTTGCAAAATTAACACACACATACTGTCACCTACCTACTCTAATCTACTCAACAAACTTCCTAACAACTTAAAATATAAAACATTTCTCTTCCAAAGCCTTACATACTGAACACAACAGCATACAGTTAACAGCAACACTGCACCCAAAGTACTAATGTTTTGTCATTCTCAGATTCATTATTCTGAACTTTCGATAAACAACATTCTTGACATTTTCATCTCAACATAGGGAAGTTTGCAATTATGGTTATTGAAGATTAAAAAGAAAATCCACAGTGACATGTTTTTCTTGTAGCATATACCTTCATTTATGCAACATTTTTATACTTTATTTTTTAATCCTATGTTTGATATGATTAAAAACAAAAGAAATACTAACTATGGATCTCTTGCTTCTCCCTCTCACCTGATCTATCCACTAAGCCAGTTAGTTAGGCACACACTTCTCTGTGTCATCCTACCTGTGCTGGCACTGGGGACCACAGTTAGTGATCCTTGTAAGGCTTGGCAGGTACTAACACATTTCCTGCCATGTGTCATGTTTTTTCCAGTCCAAACCTGTTATATAAGATTCAGTCTTATCCATGTATGAATCCTTAAGAAGGTAGAGCATGATCTTAGTCTCCTTGTCAAACCAGATCAGGGCTCAGCCTCATTCCTTCACAGGCTCTGCCATCATTAGAAGTAGTACCTGAATGAATAAAGTATAAGCAGGTCTACGTTTCATGGGTTTAGGACTACTCCTTCTGCTATGTGACATTACCCTAACTAAACCAAGTTAAAAGCAGGGGCATTAGACCAGGTGCTGATATTACTGACAAGTTTTTTTTACTTAAATGTTTTGTCACCTGCATGATTTTGAGCATAATAGGAAACAATTTTACAGATACATAAGATGTGGAAGAAGTAAAGATGTACAAACTGATAAACTATATGTAGATTCTATTTTTTTTCTCAGACCCAACAGATTATAGATATATTTTACAAAATCTTAAGCAAAACAGTTTGGCTCCTCAGAGGGGGTGATAAGTTGTTCTAGTGATACACAAGTAACCTCAGATTTTGAAATCAAAATATATTATATTGAAAAAGAACTATGCAAACTGGATCCAAACAAAGCATTGAGAGGAGACAGAATTACTAATAAAAACACTTCAGTAAGAACTTATAGTACCATTATATCCATTATTTACTAAGTCATATAAATATGGGGCAATTTCACAAAACTGGAGGCATGCACTTATTTAACCTGTCTTTAAGGGAAAGGGGCATAGGACAAACCTCGAGTCATATAGACCCTTAAGCCTACTTTCATGTTTTGGAAAAATAATGCATGAGTTAACATTCGATAAGTTATTGTCAGAATGGGCTACATTGGGACTTGAAACCATATATCAGAATGCATATATTTAAAATAGATCTATTTCCACCTGTGAGATGATATTCTATAACAATATAATAGCTTTAAATGAAAAATTGTGCTGTGATGTAATTTATATAGATTTAACTTCAGCATTTGACAGAGTTATACACAAAACACTGATCAATAAATTAGTATAACTAAGTATTAGGTTCATAGGTTCATATGTTCATACTAGGCTATCTGCCCTAGGGCATTTATAAGCCTAGCCAGAATGTGTTTGGCTTTCGCCACCCATTTTAAATTTATTTTGCTATGCCCTTTTTCGAGGTTAGTATACTGTGCCTCTGTCTAACAGTGACACAGAAGTGATACCCGGGGTAAACCTACGATCTCCCATCCACTCATCAAGATTTCTCTTGAAGAGAGTTGATTTATTAAGATGGATAGCTGCATTGCTTTTAAATAGGATATAGCAAGTACCATACAGCATATGGACAAGTGACAATTTTGGTTACAGTCAGGGTAACCCACAGGGCTCTGTCCTAGACCCTTACTTGTTTAGATTGTATCTTGCAGACCTATATTTCTCACCTGAGGTATTGTATAGTCTGTATACAGATGACCTGAAATTGGGTAAACGGATTATATGTGTTAACAGACGGGGCATGTCTGCAAAAAAATTGACTAAATTGACTATTTGGGCACAAGAGAATAATATGTTGATAAATACATCAAAAACTAAGCATGTTAGATTTGGGATCCATAAACTGAAAGGCAAATATTTAATACAGCACAAAATGATTGAAACTGTAGATTAATTTAAGGACCTGGGTATATGGGTAAATCCAGCTTTGAGTTTTTCTAATCAGATCAACCAATTGCTTAATGATAGTTGTAGAATTATAGGTTGTATAAAATATATAAAGTCTGGGAAATCAGAAATGACAAAGTCATTGTTTGCTAATTACATTAGACCCAAACTTAAGTATGGAATAACAATATGGAAATCTTATAAGAAAACAAGTGAAAATTGTCATTTGTAAATGGAAATTCATTACAGCAGCAATGGAAATGCATAAGGAGCACTGAAAAAAGTAAGTTCCTTTTACTGTCAATTAGTCATTGTGTACATGTCACAGAATTAAATATTTTGTAGTGATTTAATTGTCAAGTACTGAATTTTTCAAAGATATTTTGTTGGCACAACGTAGATGGTGCTTTACTGGGAAATTTCTGTGTATCACTCCTGAATGAAAATGGCAGTATGACCACGTGGTAGGAGAGTGATACAGGTCTGTTAACAAATAGCTTGCTTAGTAGTGTAAACATGTTCATGATGATGCAAACATTAGTTCAACACAACTTGGTGTATATAAATATGAATTTGGACTGTGGCATGTAATTTTAGGTACAGCAATGATGCAAAACAAGGGATCAAGGAAGAAAAATGGATAAATTTAGCTATGAGATGTACCACATCCTCATGGCAGCCCTTAGGACATAAGGCAAACATCTTTTTTTTTTTTTGTGAAAGAGTAACCCAAACAAGCTGAAAGGGCAAAGGCTTTGCATCAAGTGGTTATGGATATAAATGCTTTCAGCTGAAGGAATTGAACATTAACACAATGCAAGAAGAGTGCAAATGATATGGTAGGCCTCCTACTCATCTCTTTAACACAAGAGGAGGAATATTTCCTACCCATTCATTGGGATGATTGCAACACAAAAGATGATGGCACTGGAATAATCAGAGGTGGTGAAGACATTGGCTATTACCAATTTCTGTAAGTAGTGATACATGTGGATTCAGGAAGGTTTGTTTAAAAACAGTAACATATATTTACAGATAATGCTGACATGGAATGATTACTTTTTACTCATGACGATTACAATAAACAGGTGAACCCTCCATTTCTGCACATAGTGGCAAGGATGGCAGAGGGCAGGTAAGTGTCCTCCATACTGCCTTACTCAGGCCACAGTAGTGTAATCTACTACTTTATGAATAATGTTCATTTTTTACAGGGGCAGCAGCAGAAACATACAGTTCCACTATATCAATAAACTTGGGGGGGGGGTCAGCAGCAGAATGGCTGTAGATAATAATGATGATGAGGTTAACATAGTTACACTTATGATACAGCCCGAGGGAAGTATCATACAGTCCACAAGTTTCTTGGCAGAATCAGAATCTCACAACACACAACATGTCAGTAACTCTGCAGAAAGTAACAGTGCATCACATGGTCAAGCACATTAAGACATTACAGTCCATCTTCACATTCAGGATGATCTCAGAAATTCAGAGATAATAGTCTCCACAGTGGCACCTTTAGCATAACACAGCTTTATTCTTCACTTTCATCCCAAGACAAACTGACTTCTTCAGAATATATAGTGCTGATAAAACCACAAACATATAGAGTAAAGCCACCTATCCAAACACAGAATTCTGTCACATGATTATACCCAGTAACTATTCTAATGCATATTAATAAAATCAAATGAACTGTGAAAAACTAAAATGAAACTAAAAAAGAAACTAACAAAACAATACATATATCATAACACTGCCACATCTAAACAATAATCAACTTATTTAACATATATATTTTTCCTTTTGTTTCTGAGAAAACATTTGATGTTAATTTGATCATTTAACCCAGGGGTTTTATCAGCTCACAATCTTAACTGCCATAAGGTTTCTCTTTGTTCTATTTTCTTTTTGTAATTCCCACCCCTTAGATCTTTAAAAACAGGTTCTAAAACAGAAAAAAAGAAATTTCTTAAAAACTTTACATTCCAAGGAGTGCTTATAAAGGCAATTCTTAATATTGTTTTTCTCCATAGCATAAACATGCTCTCTTATCCTTTCTTTTAACCTATTACTAGTCATCCCTACATAAAAGGCGCTACAACCTGAACAAATACAGATGTATACTAACACACTAGAATTACAATGAAAAACTCCTGGTATTGGTATGGTGTGACTAATATCATCTAAGTTAATAAAGGCCCTTATAAAATGTATCTACACATACTACAATTCTTACATTTATACATCCCTTTAACTAAGCCTGTGGGAGGTGTAATGCGGGTAGTAGAAGTGGTGGGTTCAGGCACATAGGCAGCGGGACATTTCCCTGTGGTTCATTTAACTGGGGATACATGGCTGAAGTGACAGTCAGCTGCAGAGAAATATGGCTGTTTGCAAATTCCCTGTGGGCAAAGAGAAGCATATGCTGCCATGCCCACAACTTCAGTAACCAAATGCACTGGGGGAAAACAATGTCCATTGTCCCCAAGGGAACATGAGACAGCAGGCAATATGGTAGGCATCAGCAGTAGGCTGTCCAGAGGGCATGTCTGTGACAGTAAAATGGAGTGCACAATGGGTAGTGACTTTATAATTGGAGTATGTGGACCACTACCCCCTTCACCGTGTCTAGAGAACATTACCTAAAACAAATACTGGAGCATAAATATGACTACAGTATCCTGCAGGATTTCCTCACTGCTGTAGCACACTTCTAAATGCTGTAGTTATATAAATATGTACTGTAAACTGAGCACAACACTCATTACTTCTTCTGCCACCATTCATTTGGTTATTAAAGCTGTGAGCATGGCAAGGTGTGCTTTTCTTCAGCAGAAAAACCCATTGCTACCTCTCTTACCTGTTTGTAAACTTTGTTAAAAATAAAATAATTACTATCTAAAAGTATTTCTGTTAAATCACAATAAAAAATGATCTGTTGGCTAGAAAACCTAGTAAAAGTGTACAAATAAGAATTCGTATATTCTATGCCTTCCTTGTAAGGACTAGAAGTAAATAGTGAACAGATATACACTGTTAATAACTGTTTTTCTCAGGTGAGAAATAAAAATTTTCCTTAAAATTTCTTGACATCCAAAATTTGCCATGAATCTTGTATAAAAACCTCAGTTGCTAAATAATAGGGTTCAGTATGGCACGTAAATAAGGAAATGTCCCTTCAGTGGCATAGTTAGAGGCTGACACAGTAGATCTTTAAGGTGGATTATTTGGGTTCTTGTGGATCTTTGGAATTCCAAACAAAGTGCCTAAATCAGGATCGTCAACTAACAGGAAATTATATCAATTCAGATCTAATATTCCTTCCTTTTCAAAATTTTTTCCTTTTACAAAATATAGGCACTTTGATCCATGATGCTGTTGTGGATAAGCAGAAGTCCCTTAACCAGTTAAAGGAAGCTAATAAGATGAAGAAGGCCAGACACCATCTTTGGTGCAAAACAGAAAGTTCTGACTATAATGGATGAATGGTAATTGAGAATTTATCATCTATTGGACATCTTGTACCTCATTGGAGTGGTTTTCCAAAGGACATTAATTTTATATTAAACCTTCATAATGATCCTTTTAAAGAAGCTGGGAGTTTACCTAAAGTAAAATGTTCCAAAGTTTATATAAAAAGACTGTTTACTCACTTAGAAAAGAACCTAAAGAAGTTTAAGGCAATTTTAATACAGAAAACATATTTTGAATGATGTATTGTGATCAGAATTGTGCCAAAAGGTTTACATTTCTTTAAGTGTCCTAATTCTTCTTCTTCTGGCTTTTCCCAGTTAGGGGTCACCACAGTGCATCACCTGTCTGCTCATAATTGGCAGTGGAGTTTTATGGTGTCGAGTTCCCAGCCTGGCACCCAACCTTCCACAGAAGGCACACACATGCACACACTCACACCTAGAGCCAATTTAGGGTGTCCAATCCACCTACAGCATGTCTTTGGGATGTAGAAGGAAACTGGAGCACCCTGAGGAAACCCATGTGACCACAAGGAGGACATGCAGACTCTGCACAGAAGGCACTCGAGCTGAGGATCAAACCGGAGAACCTCTTGCTGTGAGGTGGCAATGCTAACCACTGCACCACCCTGGCCACCTCTTGAAGTGTCTTAATTGTACCTTCAAATCTGATCCGTTTTTGACTATTCTAGTTGATTTTTTCAACTAAACAAGAACTGGGTTTTTGAAATTATTAATTAATAAGAATTCCAGTGTGTTAAAAGATCTTAAAGATAAAGTGCTTCAATTACATCTTACGATTCAGTCATGCCATGTTCATGTAGTGATGTGATGCGCACGATAGTGCCAATTTGTATTCTATAAGTCATTCCATATGAGGTGTAGAACCACACAAACCAAGTAAACATCATGGCATTCTAATTAGTGCATAAGCAGCTGAATCATATGCTAATAAGCCAATTCAACACGGTGAAGCTGTTCAACAAGCTGTAAAGGAATCATGTAAGTTCCATGTAGCTATCTGCCCTATATTTCAAAGTCTTTTTGAATAGAGTCACAGAAACTACACAGGAAAGAAAGAAGGAATGTTAGGGGGGGTGCTTCTGCTTTTCTTCATGTGTATGTGCAAAAGGCTGAAACGCTATGCTTCTGCTGCTGATAGACCTAGGGACATGGAAGAGAAGGGTATTTGGACATTTAACTTTTCATGGTCTGCATGAATTGGAAATAGTAGAACTCTGAAGCATAGATAGATACATAGACACTCCAGGAGCTCTGCAACTTCTGCTATCCTCACCTGAGACCAATTTTAGCTACAGGAACCTTTCAGAGCCCCACAGAAGACATTCTTGGGGTGTCACAGTCATCAGCATCCAATATTCTACACCAGTTTCTGAATTCTATGCTGCAGCACACAAAGGAATATATATCTTCTCCCCTACCCCTGAGGACAGAGCTGGAACTATGCAGTAGTTCTACCCCAGATCACACTTCCAAGAATTCTTGGATGCAATAAACTGCACACAAAGTGAGATCAAATCATGACCCGGGGAACAGGGAAGGGTCTACATCAATAGAAATGATTCCAGTCCATTAACTGCCAGGTCATATGTAATGCTAGGGTAATCATTCTGAATATGTTTGATTGCAACCCTGGCAGTTACAATGACTTCCATATCTGGAGGAGCTCAAAAGTCTACCATAAGTTTTCAAAGGATGATGTTGCATAAGGCCATTTATTGTGAGATGCAGGGTATGCCCTGGAACCATGGCTGATGATGCCCATCAGAAATGCACCCACACCTATGGAGGAACACTATAATGAGGCTTATGCTCAAACAAAAAACATCATAAAGCATGTATTCGGGCTACTGAAGTCATAATTTCAGTGCCTAGATACATCGGGGGTCCCTGCAGTATGATCCCTGTACTTGTGTTGAAATTGTTACATTATGTGCTCTTTTGCACAATATCATCCTGTGAAAACAGCTGGCCCCGGAGGAGAAAAGCAAAAGTCTCCACCATTCCCTATGGATGCTCTGCATAAGGGTATTTCCTGTGGTTCATTTAACTGGGGATGCATGGCTGAAGTGACACGTCAGCTGCAGAGAAATATATTGGCTGTTTGCAAATTCCCTGTGGGCAAAGAGAAGCATATGCTGCCATGCCCACACAACTTCAGTAACCAAAATGCACTGGGGAAAACAATGTCCATTGTCCCCAAGGAACATGAGACAGCAGGCAATATGGTAGGCATCAGCAGTAGGCTTCGTCCAGAGGGCATGTCTGTGACAGTAAAATGGAGTGCACAATGGGTAGTGACTTTATAATTGGAGTATGTGCAGACCACTACCCCTTCACCGTGTCTAGAGAACATTACCTAAAACAAATACTGTAGCATCAGAAACATGACTACAGTATCCCGCAGTGATTTCCCTCACTGCTGCAGCGCAACACTTCTAAATGCTGTAGTTATATAAATATGTACTGTAAACTGAGCACAACACTCATTACTTCTCTCTGCCACCATTCATTTGGTTATTAAAGCTGTGAGCATGGCAAGGTGTGCTTTTCTTCAGCAGAAAACCCATTGCTACCTCTTTACCTGTTTTGTAAACTTTGTTAAAAATAAAATAATTACTATCTAAAAGCATTTCTGTTAAATCACAATAAAAATGATCTGCTTGGCTAGAAAACCTAGTAAAAGTGTACAAATAAGAATTCGTGATATTCTATGCCTTCCTTGTAAGGACTAGAAGTAAATAGTGAACAGATATACACTGTTAATAACTGTTTTTCTCAGGTGAGAAATAAAAATTTTCCTTAAAATTTCTTGACATCCAAAATTTGCCATGAATCTTGTATAAAAACCTCAGTTGCTAAATAATAGGGTTCAGTATGGCATCGTAAATAAGGAAATGTCCCTTCAAAGTGGCATAGTTAGAGGCTGGACACAGTAGATCTTTAAGGTGGATTATTTGGGTTCTTGTGGATCTTTGGAATTCCAAACAAAGTGCCTAAATCAGATCATTAACTAACAGGGAAATTATATCAATTCAGATCTAATATTCCTTCCTTTTCAAAATTTTTTCCTTTTACAAAATATAGGCACTTTGATCCATGATGCTGTTGTGGATAAGCAGAAGTCCCTTAACCAGTTAAAGGAAGCTAATAAGATGAAGAAGGCCAGACACCATCTTTGGTGCAAAAACAGAAAGTTCTGACTATAATGGATGAATGGTAATTGAGAATTTATCATCTATTGGACATCTTGTACCTCATTGGGTGGTTTTCCAAAGGACATTAATTTTATATTAAACCTTCATAATGATCCTTTTAAAGAAGCTGCAGGAGGAGTTTACCTAAAGTAAAATGTTCCAAAGTTTATATAAAAAGACTGTTTACTCACTTAGAAAAGAACCTAAAAGAAGTTTAAGGCAATTTTAATACAGAAAACATATTTTGAATGATGTATTGTGATCAGAATTGTGCCAAAGGTTTACATTTCTTTAAGTGTCCTAATTCTTCTTCTTCTGGCTTTTCCCAGTTAGTCACCACAGTGCATCACCTGTCTGCTCATAATTGGCAGTGGAGTTTTATGGTGTCAGAGTTCCCAGCCTGGCACCCAACCTTCCACAGAAGGCACACACATGCACACATCACTCTCACACCTAGAGCCAATTTAGGGTGTCCAATCCACCTACAGCATGTCTTTGGGATGTAGAAGGAAACTGGAGCACCCTGAGGAAACCCATGTGACCAAGGAGGACATGCAGACTCTGCACAGAAGGCACTCGCTGAGCTGAGGATCAAACCGAGAACCTCTTGCAGAGGTGGCAATGCTAACCACTGCACCACCCTGGCCACCTCTTGAAGTGTCTTTAATGTACCTTCAAATCTGATCCGTTTTTGACTATTCTAGTTGATTTTTCAACTAAACAAGAACTGGGTTTTGAAATTATTAATTAATAAGAATTCCAGTGTGTTAAAAGATCTTAAAGATAAAGTGCTTCAATTACATCTTACGATTCAGTCATGCCATGTTCATGTAGTGATGTGATGCGCACGATAGTGCCAATTTGTATTCTATAAGTCATTCCATATGAGGTGTAGAACCACACAAACCAAGTAAACATCATGGCATTCTAATTAGTGCATAAGCAGCTGAATCATATGCTAATAAGCCAATTCAACACGGTGAAGCTGTTCAACAAGCTGTAAAGGAATCATGTAAGTTCCATGTAGCTATCTGCCCTATATTCCAAAGTCTTTTTGAATAGAGTCACAGAAACTACACAGGAAAGAAAGAAGGAATGTTAGGGAGGTGCTTCTGCTTTTCTTCATGTGTATGTGCAAAAGGCTGAAACGCTATGCTTCTGCTGCTGATAGACCTAGGGACATGGAAGAGAAGGGTATTTGGACATTTAACTTTTCATGGTCTGCATGAATTGGAAATAGTAGAACTCTGAAGCATAGATAGATACATAGACACTCCAGGAGCTCTGCAACTTCTGCTATCCTCACCTGAGACCAATTTTAGCTACAGGAACCTTTCAGAGCCCCACAGAAGACATTCTTGGGGTGTCACAGTCATCAGCATCCAATATTCTACACCAGTTTCTGAATTCTATGCTGCAGCACACAAAGGAATATATATCTTCTCCCCTACCCTGAGGGACAGAGCTGGAACTATGCAGCAGTTCTACCCCAGATCACACTTCCAAGAATTCTTGGATGCAATAAACTGCACACAAAGTGAGATCAAATCATGACCCGGGGAACAGGGAAGGGTCTACATCAATAGAAATGATTCCAGTCCATTAACTGCTGTGGTCATATGTAATGCTAGGGTAATCATTCTGAATATGCTTGATTGCAACCCTGGCAGTTACAATGACTTCCATATCTGGAGGAGCTCAAAAGTCTACCATAAGTTTTCAAAGGATGATGTTGCATAAGGCCATTTATTAGAGATGGGGTATGCCCTGGAACCATGGCTGATGATGCCCATCAGAAATGCACCCACACCTATGGAGGAACACTATAATGAGGCTTATGCTCAAACAAAAAACATCATAAAGCATGTATTCGGGCTACTGAAGTCATAATTTCAGTGCCTAGATACATCGGGGGTCCCTGCAGTATGATCCCTGTACTTGTGTTGAAATTGTTACATTATGTGCTCTTTTGCACAATATCATCCTGTGAAAACAGCTGCAACAGGAAAACTGAGGGTTAGGGATCCACATCCCACCACCACTGGTCAGGTAACCACATACACATGCATATGAGGAGTCATAGTGGGAACCTCCAGCCACTGTGAGTGTTAGTAGACATAGTTGTGCACAATATGCCCTTGTGCTGGCCAAGAAGCAATGGATAGCACGCACTCTGACCACCTAAGGGGTACTACTTTCATCCTATGCATATATATGGAATACAATTGATGCCAGCCAATGCTCACATCTTTTACTTCCCCATGTAATGGTTGTGTACTGCTAGTATCAGACAGATTCAGCCCTGAATGACAACAGTTGCAACTGAAGGACTGGCAACATAAATGTGGAACCTGCAATAGAAAAATAAATGTGTAAGAACATGAACAAATGGCAGACACCTGCATGAATGGTAGTTGTAAATGTACCTAAGTAGAATGTGTGTGAGTTCTCCAGCAATGCCATCAATATCTGACACGACAGACATCTGTAATGTATACTGATGCAGTTTACCAAATAACATGCCCATTGCAGCTAAAATACCCACTATAGAAAAAGCAATCCAAAAAGTCTACTTATCCCTACATTCTCACAAGTGGAACAATAAGCAAGAGTGAAAACAGTCTCCTCATGTTCAAGTTCCCTAGCTACATGGTTACCTTTTAGTGTAGATCTGGCCCCGTGGGCACACTGAATATGCAAATGAGGTGTGAACTCACTAGAATTGCTCAATACCAAACTTTTGACTTCATGCTGCAGATATAAAATAGTGCAGCCTCTACAGCATTGTTATATGCTAATGGCTTGCAACCATGAATGATTACTCTGACTGAAGAAAAACACAGTAATGCACAGACATCCTTCCCTGAAGTGGCTGTGTCAGTGAGGATATACTTAGAAAGTGTGTAATTAACTACAGTGAGCTTTTAATCAAAACCAAACACTCCACATGTATATTTATTCGACATAATAGCACAGCTTTCTGCCTTTGCTGAAAACTGCTGTTCATTGTCATGTATTTGTATCATACCTTGAAAGAAAAATTAAATGATATGCACTAGAAATTGCATGTCTGATAGCAAAGTGGAGATAAGGGAAGGATAAGAAAGGCAGAGCTGCACACACAGATTCAGCAAGCTCTGCACGACATGCAGGAATAGTGCAGGAGCTGCTGGAGGCAATATGGCCACTGTGCGACCCAGGAATAAGCTCCAGGGAAGTGCATGAGCGCTTCTGCACTATTCCTGAATGGACACAGCTCCAGTATGCAAATGACCCTATTTGCAGGTGAAAACCATGCAAATGAGATAAATTAGCGATCCAGGAAGCTGTCAGCCGGCCATGCTGGACTGGTGTAGTGTGCAAAAATGTACTCAGTTAGTAACCGACTACAAAACGGAGCCATGACGGCTCCAAATAAAGGGTGTATATTATATGTAAAGCATGGCAATGGCCAAATATATGGCCACTGGCATGGAAAGCAATTGCCAAAATAAAAAAAATCTATAACTTTTATTTTTTTCGCCGATTTTTGCTGTTTAAGCGTAGGGCAGCAGCGCACAAACAGGATCGGGCCAAAATTTTTTTAAAAAAAACCTGAAATAAACATTGTATCCAAAATCACTATTTTGCCATTATACTCAATGGCAGGCAGAAGACATGGCCAGTGAATAGTGGTTGCTAAAGGGGAAGGCTCAGTGTGGGACTTGTAACTATGCATTAGCAGGTAATCCTATGCAAATGAGGGGAATGATACTGAATCCCAGATTTCCCCCTCATTGCTAGCCAGCACCCAACCGTGTAAGTGCAGGAATACCATGGTGCAAGCCTGAGAGTTAGTTGACATCATAGGGGCGGGGGTGTCAGGAATACTGTAAGCTTATTGGAGCCCTGTGGCTCGGGTTTTCCCTTAGCTTAGCAGAGCTAAGCAAGGGGGTGTGTCTGAGGCTGCCTAGTACTCTTTACATTGCGTAAGTGGGTGTGCGTGCTGCACACTGGGTTTTAAAGGAAAAAAAAGTAAACCAGGAAATATCAGCTCTGTGCACATCTGAGCACTGTGCTTGTGTGGCATGCCCCTGTCCTTAAACAGGAAGGCAATGGGAAGGGAAAACAGCAGTAGGAAGGTAATCAAGGAGAACTAGCATAGCTGGCAGGTGAAATGTATCAGAATCAGCCAGTTACACAGGTAGCAGCCAGCCCAGCCCAGCACACCACTATAAACTATGCAAACACCTTACCCTCTGGTTTGTCCCACATACTCTACACCACTGGTGTACACAAGCGAGGAAATTTTACCAAATAAATGCAACAAAATGATAGGGGCTGCAGCAGCTATCATAAATCAACATGTGAAAGAGGCTGAGGGTGGCGAGGATGAGAATGCTGTCAACCAACCCACAGTGAGGAGATGGAAAAGAGTGTACAGACCCAGGGTAACCTACCAGGGGCTGCATGAGCTGGAGATAGTGGAGTGCTTTTGGGTGAACAAGAACCTCCTACAGCAAATTGTTGAGCTGCGTCGGCCACACCTCACACACAGAACTAACAGAGGGGAACCCATCCCAGTGGATACCAGGGTATGTGTAGGCCTAAGAATACTATCCACAGGTACCTTCCACAAGGCAACTGGGGATACTATGGAGATCTCACAGACATCAGCATCCATTGTACTCCACCAGCAACTGGATGCCATGTCAGTACATGCCGGTGAGCACGTATATTTCCCCAACACACGTAAGGCACTGGCAAGCAATATACATCTTTTCCACCAAATAGTAGAACACCCTGAGGTAGTGGGTGTTATAGACTGCATGCACATATGCATCAAAGCACCATCTGGTGAGTGAGGAAGGGTCTACAGCAACTGCAAGGGCTTCCCTCCATCAACTGCCAGGTTGCGTGCAATGCCAGGGCATTATAATGAATGTGTGTGCTGGCTGCCCTGGAAGCTATCATGACTCCCACATCTGGCATTTGATGCAGCTGTACAAGAGATTTGCCACTGGGGACATCTCTTACGGTCACCTAGTGGGGGATGCTGGTTATGCACTGGAGCCGTGGCTGATGACACCCATCCGAAATGCACACACACCCGAACAAGAACTCCATAATGAGGCACACGCATAGACCAGAATCATAATAGAGCATGTGTTTGGGATGCTTAAGTCACAGTTCTGGTGCCTGGACACATCCGGCGGAGCCTTGCAGTACTCACCAGCTGCATGTACCCAAATTGTCATTGTAGCCACAATATGATCCTGCTGAAACAGCTGCAGCAGGAACAGCATGGGGCAGGGCCACACAGCCCCCACCATTGCCAAGGCCTGTACAGACACAGAGTTACTTGGAGAAGGAACAACCTGAGCCTGCCCTAGTAGGCAGAAAGAGGTGTGCCCAGTATGCCCAGGCCTCGGCAAAGAGGCAATGCATAGCACATACACTGACACGGTAGGGACCCAAGGAATGACACCTCTCTCTGACTCGTACATACAGTAAAAGGGATGCCAAACATGACACTACCTGTGCTTAACCATGTTTAGGGAGTGTACTATGTGCATCTGACATAGTCACCCTCCAGCACTATCCTCAATACTGGCACAGCCACAAGGTAAGTCACTTTTCCTACCACCGAATGGAGTAGTATGTGTTGTTACTTGAATCTGTGGTATGGATGTGAGAATGTAAGGGAATCAGGTGGCTGAATGGGATGCCAGCAGATAGTAAACACCTATAATGGCAGCATGAGATCTGTAACACTGTACTGTACATCTGTATTGGTGTCACCACAGTAGCCAGTACTAGACAAGGTGACAAAACTCACTACAGGAAATGTGCTGGCCACATATGTGTCCATAGGACACACACATGAGTCAGGCAGGCTTGCATACCCAACAACAGTCTCAGCCAGCAGCACAGGTGTAGACAAACACAAACAAAGGCTGTGCTAAGGCCTTTGATTGATGGCTATGGAGACCATTCCCCCCCAGACCTACACAGACAGACTACAACAGTGCAGGCAGTGGGATGTTAGTTCTGAAGGGTAAGAAGTCAGAAACTGAAACGTAGGTCAATCCAACCTAAGACCTGTAGTACACTGACATGCCTCTAGTCAGCATGATAGGGTAGAATACAGAATGAGATGGAGCATCTGAAATATCAGTACAGTCATAGCAAATGTGTACAAGTGTCGGGTGTGCCCCCCAATCCTATGTAGAAATGTAGTAACAGTCAGGTGTGCCCCCCCACAATCCTATGTGAAATGCAGTAACATGTATGTGAAGGTATTATAGCAGTGAAGCACAGATTACCTGAGCTGGGCCAAGGTAGCAGAATTGATTGTAGCATGTGTACAATATGCAGGTCTGTGTGTGTTAGGAAGGTGTGTGTTGTATATTGTGTGACAGTGGTCAGTATGTATGCATGATGAAGTTTATCCTGGTGGCCATTGCCCAGTACTGCCAATGACAGGGCCAAGTTCTCACAACTGCAGTGACAAACACACAATACTTTCCCAGCAAAACACATTCCAGCAGGTAAGCCATAGTAAATGTTTTGGAAGTAATATGTGTCACCATCTGAAAGATGGGCATGGCATGAATGTCGGCCCAGATATACAAGTAGTACTCAAGGGGAATTACACCTCAGGCAGACAGTGTATAATATGTAACTTTGTCAAATGGACACACCCTTGAATTGTAAATACAGGTTTGCACCAGATTATTTGGGCTTGTAGTAGGAATACCACTGTTGTCTGGCCAAACACTGGCAGACCACAAGGTCATAAGAATGAAGCAGCTGAGAAACAGCTGATGTCCCTGCAAGCCAGCATAAGTGGAATTCCCCATGCATATCTGTAAGTCAGATGCAAGTAGTGTCCATAGCACACATGCACCAAGCTCACCCCACCCCCACCCACAGGTACCTCTCTGGTCTTATCCCTGCTGTGTTGGGAATGAGTACAATATGACCCCACCTACTTGTGTATGGCAATAACGAGAGAATGCAGCATGCAGAACAGGTGTCACATGCAGGTCGCGTTCCTAGCTGTAAGCAGCACCCCTGCCAGCATCCACACCCACTGGATCAATAATGACAGAAAGCATTGGCATGAATACCTTTGCACACCTACCCTGTCACCCCAGGGGAATATAGTGTATTGCAGTCTAGGACTGTAAGAGCTGACAGAATGCAATAGCCTGCTACACCTGGCCTGCATCACTACCAAATGTGGCCCAGATGTCACTCTGCCAAAGGCCTGTGTCTCACCTGTACTTGCCAATGTATGTTATGTCATGGACTCCCAAATAACAACATAACATAGTCCACAGGAACCCAAATGCAAGGCCATGTGGACAAATCACAGTAACATGTCCACCGTGACCTACTGCATGAAGTGTGGGCCAACACCAAATTACTGCTAGGATGAAGTGATAACTATAGGGAACATATCAAATAATGCTTGCATAATGTATGGAAGAGGATAGAATAATTTTGGGGGTTAGGCGCATGGCTGGCATGGAGTTTGTGAAGTCCAAAACTCAGCTGTGCACATACTATCGCTGACAGCAAACACAAGAATGGGTGGCTGGCAAACCTGCTCATAAACCAGAAAGTGAAGGGTAATGTCTGGAATTGTACCTCCTGCCTCTGGGTAATCTGTGTGAATCTATGTACAGCTGTGATGTATGGTCAGAGTAGGACATGCCCATACTGTCATGTCAATGGATGTACAAGCATGGGATCCTCTGCCACCACTGTACCAAGGTGCTGAACCATTTACACACAGACCCAACAGCAAGTGTCTGCAGCTTCCCCTCCAGAATGGCATGATTGTACAAGAATATTTAGGCTGCTGACCACAATACTGGACACCCTGGTGTTCCCCCAGGACATTAATACAAGAAAATATGTACACCTGACAGTACTTGATGACAAAAAAAAAATGTTATCTGCTTTTACAGTATTTGTGTTTCTTCCTACTTTATTTTGCTTTTGCATCATCTTAAAAGTACTCAATGTGTTTGGGATGCTTAAGTCACAGTTCTGGTGCCTGGACACATCCGGCGGAGTCTTGCAGTACTCACCAGCTGCATGTACCCAAATTGTCATTGTATGTGCCATGCTACACAATATGATCCTGCTGAAACAGCTGCAGCAGGAACAGCATGGGGCAGGGCCACACAGCCCCCACTATTGCCAAGGCCTGTACAGACACAGAGTTACTTGGAGAAGGAACAACCTGAGCCTGCCCTAGTAGGCAGAAAGAGGTGTGCCCAGTATGCCCAGGCCTCGGCAAAGAGGCAATGCATAGCACATACACTGACACGGTAGGGACCCAAGCAATGACACCTCTCTCTGACTCGTACATACAGTAAAAGGGATGCCAAACATGACACTACCTGTGCTTAACCATGTTTAGGGAGTGTACTATGTGCATCTGACATAGTCACCCCTCCAGCACTATCCTCAATACTGGCACAGCCACAAGGTAAGTCACTTTTCCTACCAATTGCCGAATGGAGTAGTATGTGTTGTTACTTGAATCTGTGGTATGGATGTGAGAATGTAAGGGAATCAGGTGGCTGAATGGGATGCCAGCAGATAGTAAACACCTATAATGGCAGCATGAGATCTGTAACACTGTACTGTACATCTGTATTGGTGTCACCACAGTAGCCAGTACTAGACAAGGTGACAAAACTCACTACAGGAAATGTGCTGGGCCACATATGTGTCCATAGGACACACACATGCCAGTCAGGGAGGCTTGCATACCCAACAACAGTCTCAGCCAGCAGCACAGGTGTAGACAAACACAAACAAAGGCTGTGCTAAGGCCTTTGATTGATGGCTATGGAGACCATTCCCCCCCAGACCTACACAGACAGACTACAACAGTGCAGGCAGTGGGATGTTAGTTCTGAAGGGTAAGAAGTCAGAAACTGAAACGTAGGTCAATCCAACCTAAGACCTGTAGTACACTGATATGCCTCTAGTCAGCATGATAGGGTAGAATACAGAATGAGATGGAGCATCTGAAATATCAGTACAGTCATAGCAAATGTGTACAAGTGTCGGGTGTGCCCCCCAATCCTATGTAGAAATGTAGTAACAGTCAGGTGTGCCCCCCCACAATCCTATGTAGAAATGCAGTAACATGTATGTGAAGGTATTATAGCAGTGAAGCACAGATTACCTGAGCTGGCCAAGGTAGCAGAATTGATTGTAGCATGTGTACAATATGCAGGTCTGTGTGTGTTAGGAAGGTGTGTGTTGTATATTGTGTGACAGTGGTCAGTATGTATGCATGATGAAGTTTATCCTGGTGGCCATTGCCCAGTACTGCCAATGACAGGGCCAAGTTCTCACAACTGCAGTGACAAACACAATACTTTCCAGCAAAACACATTCCAGCAGTAAGCCATAGTAAATGTTTGGAAGTAATATGTGTCACCATCTGAAAGATGGGCATGGCATGAATGTCGGCCCAGATATACAAGTAGTACTCAAGGGGAATTACCTCAGGCAGACAGTGTATAATATGTAACTGTCAAATGGACACACCCTTGGAATTGTAAATACAGGTTTGCACCAGATTATTTGGGCTTGTAGTAGGGAATACCACTGTTGTCTGGCCAAACACTGGCAGACCACAAAGGTCATAAGAATGAAGTATTGAGAAACAGCTGATGTCCCTGCACAAGCCAGCATAAGTGGAATGCCCCATGCATATCTGTAAGTCAGATGCAAGTAGTGTCCATAGCACACATGCACCAAGATCACCCCACCCCCACCCACAGGTACCTCTCTGGTCTTATCCCTGCTGTTGGGAATGAGTACAATATGACCCCTACTTGTGTATGGCAATAACGAGAGAATGCAGCATGCAGAACAGGTGTCACATGCAGGTGCGTTCCTAGCTGTAAGCAGCACCCTGCCAGCATCCACACCACTGGATCAATAATGACAGAAAGCATTGGCATGAATACCTTGCACACCTACCCTGTCACCCCAGGGGAATATAGTGTATTGCAGTCTAGGACTGTAAGAGTGACAGAATGCAATAGCCTGCTACAACTGGCCTGCATCACTACCAAATGGCCAGATGTCCTCTGCCAAAGGCCTGTGTCTCACCTGTACTGCCAATGTATGTTATGTCATGGACTCCCAAATAACAACATAACATAGTCCACAGAACCCAAATGCAAGGCCATGTGGACAAATCACAGTAACATGTCCACCGTGACATACTGCATGAACTGTGGACCAACACCAAATTACTGCTAGGATGAAGTGATAACTATAGGGAACATATCAAATAATGCTTGCATAATGTATGGAAGAGGATAGAATAATTTTGGGGGGGTTGGGCGCATGGCTGGCATGGAGTTTGTGAAGTCCAAAACTCAGCTGTGTGCACATACTATCCTTGGCAGCAAACACAAGAATGGGTGGCTACAAACCTGCTCATAAACCAGAAAGTGAAGGGGTAATGTCTGGAATTATGCCTCCTGCCTCTGGGTAATCTGTGTGAATCTGTACAGCTGTGATGTATGGTCAGAGTAGGACATGGCCATACTGTCATGTCAATGGATGTACAAGCATGGGATCCTCTGCCACCACTGTACCAAGGTGCTGAACCATTTACACAGACCCAGCAGCAAGTGTCTGCAGCTTCCCCTCCAGAATGGCATGATTGTACAAGAATATTTAGGCTGCTGACCACAATACTGGACACCCTGTGTTCCCCAGGACATTAATGCAAGAAAATATGTACACCTGACAGTACTTGATGACAAAAAAAAATGTTATCTGCTTTTACAGTATTTGTGTTTCTTCCTACTTTATTTTGCTTTTGCATCATCTTAAAAGTACTCAATTGTATTTATTACTACTTGGTGTAACTCATTCTAAGCCTTTTCATTTAAACACTTGGGCTTCAGACCAGTTGTTTTACATTAAGAGGGTTTGTGGTCTGCACTGTAGTGGCAGAACAGGTAGCTTACATCCTTCTAAGTTGGGAACTGCTGATTGAGGGCTCAGTGTCTGTCATTCTAAAAGTGTATTAATTCTGGTTTAAGCACTTGGGCTTTCAGGCCAGTTATTTTACATTAAGAGGGTTCGTGGTCTGCACTCTTGTGGGAGGAGAGGCTGGACTCTGGCCTTCTGAGCTGGGAATTTCTGGTTAAAGGCTTATAGTGCATGCATATCTGAACTGCTTCTTACTGAAATTGGTACACCTTGTTTGCTGTAGCATAGACTAGATCCAGGCCTGCTGAATCTATCTTTGTTTGTATAACTTGAGCACTAAACCAGGCATTCTTTAAAGTATTCAATTGTATTTATTACTGCTTGGTAGTAACTTGATTAATGTGTAGCTATCATTCTAAGTCTTTTGGATTAAGCACTTGGGCTTCAGACCAGTTGTTTTACATTAGGAAGGTTTGTGGCATGCACTGTGGTGCAGGGCAGGTAGCTTACATCCTTCTAAGTTGGGAACTGCTGATTGAGAGCTCAGTGTCTGTTATTCTAAAAGTGTATTAGTTCTGGTTTAAGCACTTGGGCTTCAGGCCAGTTATTTTACATTAAGACGGTTCATGGTCTGCACTCTTGTGAGAGGAGAGGCTGGACTTTGCCCTTCTGAGCTGGGAATTTCTGGTTAAAGGTTTATAGTGCCTGCATATTTGAACTATTTCTTACTGAAATTGGTACACCTTGTTTGCTGTAGCATAGACTAGATCCAGGCCTGCTGAATCTAGCTTTGTTTGTATGCTTGTTGTTTGTTTGCTTGTTATTTCCCTGGAACACTAATACCACCTAAAACACGGCTTTTCAGCACTTCTGTGGATCCCTAGTGATATCTGCATTGCTTACTCTACATATTTCCTTGTTTCACTTGAAAGAAAGTTACTGTTTGTCATTTTTGCATTTAAGTTTCCTGTAACACATTGCACTTAAGTTACCTGGCACTTGCTCACTAAGCAATTATATAAGTCAGCAATAAAAAATTAAAAGTACTACACCCTCACAAACTCCCCTTGAGTACCTTGTTCCCCATTGGCCCTTGTTTTCAATTATAAAGGAATTCCCAATACTATTCTAGCATGTCCAAAGGTCAGTTGTCAATCTCCTCTCCGGTCCAGCTGGTGAATCTGGGAATCTTGAGGCAATGTTACAACTGCCTCATGTACACAGACAACCCTCTCCTCCTCCCAACAAATTCCAACACATGTGAGAAATGCAACCATATAGCCAAACTGGAGGCTAAGCTCTCTCAACTCAGTACTGGCATAACCAGTCAGGAGGAGAAGGAAACCACACTCACTACAATTCCAGTCTCACATAGACCTACCACAACAGCAAAGCAAACACATAATCACACAAAAACTTACTAAATAAAGATCTGCCTAAGCAGCAGAGACCTCCAAAGCAGACACCCAAGCAACCGCTACCTCAAAACAAAACACGTGCAACACATATCTCACAAAGCCAGTGTGCCGAACAGTCACAGCCCTTAAGGCTAAACAACACACCTGATACACTTGTAATAGGTGACTCTATTGTCGGGCACACTGATGTCCTGCTCTCCAGGCTGAACAAGGAGAAGGTCATGGTGAGCAGCCTGTCGGGCGCTAGGATCCGTCACATAACACAAGCACTCAGGTCATTCCAATGCAAGTACAAATATGACTCAGTCATTGTCCATGCTGGTGTGAATGACCTGAGACATACCTCCCTGGACTACATGAAAAGAGACCTAGAGGAGCTCTCTGAGCATGTAGCCCAGGCCGGTATGACACTGACCTTAAGTAGCATCTTACCCTCACCAAGAATGATGCCACAATATGAAAAAAAGATGATCAATTTCAACAAATGGCTTAAGTATTGGTGTCATTCAAAGGGGATCCAATGCCTGTCAGCCTGGGATGATATGCTCGACAAGCCACGATGCTTCGCTAAGGACGGCTTGCACCTGTCACCCCTGGGCTTTCGGATATTGGCAAAGGCTCTTGCTACCCCCATAGTGCCTTTTTAGGCAAGGCTCAAAAGACAAACCCACCTCCATAGGTATCACAAGGGATAAGAAATTAAGAGTAATGCTAGTCAACGCCAGAAGTCGAAACATCAAGATGCATGCACTCGAAACTCTCCTTAGCATGGAGAACATCGATATATGTGCAGTAACAGAAACCTGGTTCTGGACTCCCGAGAGCACCCCAGCACTACCAGTTTATACCTCATACCATGCTTTTTGGCCCCAAAACTTGGACTGAACTACAAAATTAGGGGGAGTATCAATATTCATCAAAGATACCCACATCTCCAGGTTGGTGTTACAGCACAAAGCATCAGAGACTATCCATGTGCAACTAACAGTGGTTAAAACTGCCTTCCAGTTTATAGCCTGCTACAGACCACCCTCCCAAACCCAGGAACCCCACTCAGCCTTCCTGAGAACACTGGAAAATATGAAGGTCTCTCCAAACACCATTATATTGGGCAACTTCAACTACCCAAATATAGACTGAGAGCATTATTCTAGCTTCAACACCCTAGCCCAAAGGTTCCTAGAATTCATAAACTCAAATGCTATGGAACAACTTATTACCACTCCCACAAGAGGGGAAAACATACTGGACCTGATCATCACCAACATGGAGACTCTATGCTCCAGGCCAGAAGTGTATCCCTCACTGGTAAGATCAGACCATAAACGAATCCAACTGGATATTCACATCCCGACCCCACACCGTGCCCAGAAAGCCACAGTGAAAAACTTCTCTAAAGCAAATTTCACACTCCTCAAAACCGAGGTGGAATCCTTCAAAGCCCCCGGGCCTGTGGAAAATACGGCCCAGACCGCAGAATCCTTTATAAATGCATTCTATGAACACCTTCAGGAATGCATGGATCATGCAATCCCAAATAAAACCAAGACCCAATCCTCCAAAGGCAGACGTCCTGTCTGGTCCCAGCCATAAACAAACTATACAATAGAAGGAGGAAGCTACTACATGATAGAGCAAAATCCCAAAAAGGGAAAGCATCTCTGATCAGTATTAGCAAAAAACTACGGGCAGTCATAAAATCGTCTAAGGCCAGCTTCAACAGAAAAATTGCACAGGACACTAAGGATAATCACAAGGCTTTCTTTAGTTATGTTAGGAACCTGGGTGGGAATTCCCATATATGCTCAGAATTAGTCCAAAATGACAAAAAATACACCGAACCCACAGACATTGCCAACATCCTAGCTGACAGGTTCAGTGCAAACTCCCCCCCCCCACCAAAAGGGCAAATATTTATCCCAGCAGAGTGCTGCCCCCCTGACATCTCAGATGCTCAGGTAAGAGCCGACCTCTCCAAAGCAAAAAACACAGCATCAATGGGACCAGACAGTGTCCCAGGCTGCATCCTGCATGAACTCCAAGAAGAGCTAAACCCAAACATAAAACTACAGTTCAATCTCAGCCTTACTACAGGATATGTACCCAAAGAGTGGCGTACAGCAACAGTGGTCCCTCTCCACAAAGGTGGTGCCTCAACGGACACTGGAAACTATCGCCCCATAAGCCTGACTAGCTTGGTCTGCAAAGCTATAGAAATGCTCATCATGGACCTCATAAATAAAGATATTGGGGACCTACAGACACTGGATCCTACCCAGTTTGGCTTTGTTAAGGGCAGATTCTGCCTCTTAAACCTGGTCGACTTCTTTGAAACCATCACTGAGGCCATTGACGAAGGGAAGGTGGTCCACACAGCCTACCTGGACCTTGCAAAAGCCTTCGATACAATACCCCACTCGGGCATTATAGATAAGCTCACCAGCTTAAATATAAACCCCTATGTCACTAGATGGGTTGCAAACTGGCTCAAGGACAGAACCCACATGGTTAGAATTGCTGGAGCCATGTCAGACTCCAAACCAGTTACAAGTGGCATCCCACAAGGCTCAGTCCTGGGACCTCTCTTGTTCGGCATATATTTCTTGGAGGTACAGGCCAACACGGAAGGACTGTGGCTGACCAAGGTCGCAGATGACTGCAAACTGGGCGCCATAATCAACTCTCCAGCTGACACAAGCATCCTCCAAAACGGCCTCATAGAAACAGACAACTAGTGCCAGAGCCATGGCCTCAAGCTAAATGCCAAAAAGTGTATAGTCATCCCCTTTGGCAAAAACAAAGTGCCCACAAATTACCACATAGGTGGTAATCCATTAAGTACAGAAGAAGTAATTAGGGACCTGGGGATCCAAGTTGATAGCAATCTCTCATTTGACAACCACATGGCCAAAGTGGTTAGAAAAACATTTTCTGTAGCCCACCTAATCATGAAGGGATTTACATCTCGATCAGGGGAGGTCATCGTGCCTCTTTACTCATCCCTCATCAGGCCCATAATTGAGTACAATGCCCCTTTTGGGATGTACCTTACCAAACACCTGCAGCAACTGGAAAGACCCCAAAAGTACCTCACCAAGAGGATCAAAGGGCTCAAAAAGATGCCATATGCTGCCCGGTTAAAGAAACTCCAGCTCTACTCAGTGGCATACTGCCTGCTCAGAGGTGATCTGTGCCTGATGTATAAAGCCATGTCCAACCTGGAATTAAGGGACATGCTGCACCTCAAAAAATCCAAATCCCATCGAGCTATGTGCTTGAGAGACTTGAACCTCAGCACTGAAATAAATAGGACATGCTGGAGGGACAGATTCATAACCCAGAGGCTCCCTTCACTCTGGAATAAAATCCCAGTCCAGGTTAGGCAGAGTCCCTCATTGACCCTCTTCAAGAGAAATCTTGATGAGTGGATGGGAGATCGTAGGTTTACCCCGGGTATCACTTCTGTGTCACTGTTAGACAGAGGCACAGTATACTAACCTCGAAAAAAGGCATAGCAAAATTAATTTAAAATGGGTGACGAAAGCCAAACATACTCTGGCTAGGCTTATAAATGCCCTAGGGAAAATAGCCTAGTATGAACCTATGAACCTATGAACAGTGTATAACAGTATATATGTCTGAATATCTCTGATAACACCAGGACCATGTAGCAGAAGCAGCACAGACACAATTGCCTACAGTAACCCACTATCCTTTGCCCATTGTGACCCATATTGTCAACTGATCTACAGAAATCCTGTAAAAACAGTTTGCTAGCTATAGGTGTAGAACACAAAAGTCTGCACTGGAGTACAATCTACCTGGAATGAATTCACACATTCAGTACAGAAGGTCATACTGGCCATGTTCCCACACTTAGAGAAATGAAAGCCAAGAGAAATGAAGGTCATGTCAGACAATAAAATACTGAAAGGTCATACTGGGCATGCTCACACACTTAATGAAATGAAGTCCATGTCTGGCAACAACAGTGGACCATACATATCTGACAGTTGCAGATGTTAGTGCATACACTCCTTAGTACACACCAGTCATGCTTTGCATACACATTGGATAGGAATACACACATATATCCAAGGACAACACACTATAATAGGCCAAAAATGCACATACATAGATGTCTGGAAGAGAGTGGCAGTGACAAAGAGCCTCCCATCATGAGGCCTGTCCCACTCAGTACACATCCAGTTGGCTAAAACCACATGATGTGCAAATGTCAATCACCATAGACATTTGCCTCTGGTATCCCACAGCACTATCGTATCTGTGGTGCGTGTGCTAACTGTGTAACATGATTGTACAAGTCAGTAGTCATCTTGCAGTTGTATACACATACCTGTGGAATATAAACCTGTGTGTGCCTGAGTGTTGTGTGTCTGCCTCTAGATGAATGGGTTATGGCCCATGCACACACACTGCACTCCCCGTTGTCCTACTATGGCAAGCCTGCTAATGTCTTCACCTTGAAATACACCATTGGGGAAAGAGTAGCTCAGTAATCTCTATGGTGTGTCCTATTACTGTGTAATGCTCTAGTGTGATGTACTAGTTAGGTAGGAGTTCAAATCCCAGATGCCTGCTGGTGTCATTCACTTTGAAATACACCTTTATGGAAGGAGGAGCCCAGTAATCTCTGTGGTGTGTCCTATAACTATGTGATGCTGTAGTATGATAAACTAATTGGTAGGAGTTTTATTCACAGACATGACAAGTGTGGATGTTTGTGTGTTTGTTTGCCTGTGTAGGGCACAATGCTTTTGAGGCCATTCACAGTCACTACACCCTCCATTGCCCTTATTTGGCAAGCCTGCTGATGTCATTCACTTTGGAATACACCTTTGGGAAAGGGGTAACCCAGTAATCTGTGTGGCACATCCTATAACCGCATAATGCTGTAGTGCAACAAATTAGTTAGGTAGGTGTTCTTTTCCCAAACATGGCAAGCGTGGATCTGTGTGGGTTTGTTTGTCTGCATAGGGAGCAATGCTTTTGAAGCCATTCACAGCCACTAAACCCTCCATCGTCCTTTTTTGCCAAGCCTACTGATGTCATTCACTTTGAAATACACCTTTGGGGAAAAAATAGCCCAGTAATCACTGTGGTGTGTCCTATAACTGTGTAATGCTGTAGTGTGATAAATTAGTTGGGTAGGAGTTCTATTACCTGACATAGCAAGTGTAGATGTTTGTGTAGGGAGCAATGCTTTTGAGGCCATTCACAGTCACTACAACCTCCATTGCCCTTCTTTGGCAAGCCAGCTTATGTCATTCATTTTGAGATCTACCTTTGGGGTAGAAGTAGTCTTGCAATCTTTGTGTCGCATCCTATAACTGCACAATGCTGTAGTGTGATATGCTAGTTTGGTAGGAGCTCTATTCCCAGATATGGCAGCTGTGAAACTCTGTGTGTGTGTGTGTGTAGGGATAAGTTTTGACAATTCACAGTCACTATTCACACCTACAAATAGAGAACATTGATAACTGTGCAGTAACAAAGACCTGATCCAAGTCTCCAGAGAGCACCCTGCAGTACCAATACAGCTCTCATCACACCTGTTGGCCATCAAACCAAGACCAAAACGATAAAGGTGGAGGAGTGTCCATATTCACCAAGGATATTCACACCACCAGGCCACTTGTCCAACAGAATGTGTATGAAATACCCATGGTGCAACTAACAGTAGGTTAGACTGCATTCCAAATTGTAAAGCTTGCTACAGATCCCCCACCATGCCCCATGATACTCACTACAGCTTTTGAAACATACTGTGAAATATTATGATACAAGCAAACATCCTAATACTGGGTTTCTTACACTACTGCCATTAACTAGGAATACTACTTGTGTACCAACACGTATGCCCAATGGTTCTTGGAAGTTATAAATCCCAATGCCCTGGATCAAGTAACCCATAGTCCCACCAGGGGCTCAAGTATCCAAGACCTGGTCATTACCAACATGGAAATCAATGCTCCACACCTATGGTCACCCCATCGGTGGTCAGGTATGCCCATGAGCTAATCACCCTTAAAATCAACATCCCTCCCCACACCCCAGTAAGGAAACCTTCGTAACACACATCTACAAAGCCAATTTCATGCTACACATGTCAGACGTGACTAACTTCATGACACCCATACAGATGGGAATTGAAAGGACAACTGCTGAATCATACATGAAGGCACTGTATCAGCACATCCACTCATCTATGAATTGTGCCATCCAATATTGAACCAAGATGCTCCCCACCAAGAAAAGGAATCCAGTGTGGTAGCCCCTCCCATAAACATACTGTACAACAAAAGGAGGAAACTGTTGCAGAAATGGGGGGATTTCCAGGATGCAAAATACTCCTTTACCAGCTACAGTAAGAGGCAGAGATCCCTCATAATATCCACCAAAGCTAGTTACAAACACAATATAGCCAAAGATGTCAAATACAACTGCAAGACGTTCCATAGCTATGTGAAGAATCTAAATGACAATGCTCAGAACTGCTGTGAGCTACAACAGGATGGTATTAAATTTACTGCTCCCAGGGATATTGTCAATATCCTGGCAGATCGATTCAGTGCCAACCTCCAAAGGGCCCATCTTAACACAGATAGATTGCCATAGTCCTGTAATAATGGCCACATAGGTAAAAAACACACTCTACAGAACTATGACAACAGCAGCCATGGGACCTGTAAACATCCTGGGTTGTGTACTACATGAGCTACAAACTGAACTGGCATCTCACCTACATGTCTAATCATAGCCACACCTCAGGCTTCATGCCCACTGTGTGACACACAGCTACAGTTATCCCAGTCCACAAGGGGGGATCCACCTTGGATCCTGGGAACTACAGCCCCAGCAGTATGATGTGCCTGATCTGCAAGGCCATGGAATGTATTATCATGGAAATTTAAACAAAGGCATTGGTAACCTGCAAACACTAGACACTAACCAGGTTGGGTTTCTGAAGGGCCAATCATGTCACCTCAGCCTGAATGACAACAGTGAATCCATCTCCAGAGCGGTGGATGAGGGTAAGGTGGCTCACAAAGCCTATCTGGACCTTGCCAAGCCCTTCAACACCACCCCCCCCTCTGGAATCATAGATAAATGTATCAAGCTGGCCATTAATCCCAATGTCACCTGCTGGATTGCCAGCTGCTGTACTGACAGAACCCACACTGTAAATGTAAGTGACACCAACCCAAGCCCCAGACAAGTGACAGTTGGAGTACCATAGGGTTCAGTCCTGGCACCTCCCTTGTTTGGCATCTACTGCTCTGAAGTACAGTCCAACAGTAAGGGACACCGGCAAACAAAGGTTGCAAATGACTTCACACCGGAAGCCAATATTGAATCCCCACATAATGTGGATATTCTACAGAAGAACCTTACAGAAAGACATGCTTGGTGCCTGTGCCATAGCCACAAGATCAATGCCAAGAAATATATAGTTATCCCCATTGGGATGGGACATGTACATGTGAAGTACCACATAGGTGGCAGTACACTAAACACCAAAAGTGTGATAACAGACTTAGGGACACAGGTGGACAGTGGTCTCAACTTTGATAACCACATTGCCACAACAGTCAGGAAACCCATCTATGTGGCACACCTCCCACTAAGGGCTTTACATACAGGAAAAGGAGGCCATTGTACCACTGTAGTCATCTCTCAGTAGACCCAGTACAGACTACAAAGGCCCGTTACAAGTAGAGAGGCTGCAGACATACCTCATGAAATGACCACAGGCCTAAACCAGATGCCTATGCTGACCATCTGAAAATCATCCGGCTATACTCTGTCATGTATTGTGTTTCCAGAGGCAATCTCTGCTTAAAATATCTTGCCATATCAAACCCACAACTGCTGGACATGTTACACTTAGAGAATTCCAAACCCTCACAGCCAAATGCTCCAGGGATCCAAATCCTGTCATCACAATTAACAATACATGCAGGAGATATGTGTTTCTGACCCAGAGACTCCCCAGACTCTGGAATAGATGCTCATACATGTCAAGCAGAGTGCCTCTTTGGTCCTCTTCAAAAGGAACCTGGACAATTGGATAGTAGATAGAGAATTTTCCCTGGCGATCATGTCAGCTGCCTTGATAGACAGGGGTGCAGGGAAGTAAATATTATGGGAAGTCATAGCGAGGGAATTGTCATGTCTAGGCATGTATAGGCTCTAGGGCCGATAGCTTAGTATCAACGTATGACCCTATGAACCTATGAACTACACTTTCCATTGCCCAACCTTGGCAAGGTTGCTGATGTCATTCACTTTGAAATACACCTTTGGGGAATGAGTAACCCAGTAATCTCTGTGATGCGTCCTATAACTGCGTAATGCTGTTAGTGTGATATACTAGTTAGGTAGGAGTTCTATTCCCAGACATGGCAAATGTTTGTCTGTGTAGGAAGTAATGATTTTGAAGCCAGTCACTACAACCTCCATTGCCCTTCTTTGGAAAGCCTGCTGATGTCATTCACTTTGAAATACACCTTTGAGGAAAGAGTAGCCCAGTAATCTCCATGGCATGTACTATAACTGCGTAATGCTGTAGTGTAATGCACTAGTTAGGTAGGAGTTCCAGTCCCAGACATGGCAACTCTGGGACTTGGTGTGTGTGTGTGTGTGTGTGTGTGTGTGTGTGTGTGTGTGTGTGTGTGTGTGTGTGTGTGTGTGTGTGTGTGTGTGTGTGTGTGTGTGTATGTCTGTGTGTGTCTGTCATTCGTGTACTCTGTTGAGACGGCTGTCAGTGTGTAACTACTGGAGTCATTGTGGAGCGGGTTTTGCAAATTTCTTATATGATGGATCTATTATTTGTCACAATGTCCACCTTACAAGGACAACAGATGTCAAACAGCAGAGAGGCTGAGGTTGACAATCCATACCTCTACATGTGATATCAAGGCCTGGCAAACAATTTAGACAACCCTTGTATTACCTAGAGAACACTGTCAACCCATGTCTCATATACAAACATACTTGGCTAGGCAACAACCATTATGTTGGTAGTTCCCTACATATTGCCCACAGCTCATTATGCTCAACTTCTGATAGACTTGGTTGGCTACAATCACCTGCATTCGAAGCTGAAGTTAAGTACAAACTTACAGTTTTAAAAGTACTGTATTTCATTTTTTCTGTTACCTAATTGTATGTTTCACTGAAAAGAGTGTGCTGTGTGTCTCTCTGCAGTTATTTACCCACCCACCCTTACTGTTCTTGTTTTGGTGTTAGTGTTGGTGGCAATGAAATTGCCCGCCCCTCCTGTAAGTCTGTATTTGAACACTCCTCCTGAGTCCATCTCATTTGCTCACTTAACCGAGTATAGTGAGCTCATATTCTGAGTCCAGTGTTCACTCTATTTAATACAGAGAGAAGATTTGAGAAGGCCAACACACTTAGGTTCTTCCTTCCTCTCTCCTTGCAGTTTACTAACAAAAAAATGCACTTTATTCATCTGTTTTTACTGCATTTGTGTTTCCTCCTACTTTATTTTGCTTTTGCCTCTTTTTAAAAGTACTCAATTTTATTTATTATGCTGCATTTATTACTGCTTGGTAGTAGCCTGATTAAATTGTAACTGTTATTCTAAGTCTTTTGGTTTAAGCACCAGGGCTTCATACCAGTTGTTTTACATTAAAAAGGTTTGTGGTCTGCACTGTTGTGGCAGGACAGGTAGCTTACATCCTTCTAAGCTGGGATTTGCTGATTGAAAGCTCAGTGTCTGATATTCGAAAAGTGTATTAGCTCTGGTTTAAGCACTTGGGCTTCAGGCCAGTTATTCTACATTAAGAATGTTTGTGGTCTGCACTCTTGTGAGAGGAGAGGCTGGATTTTGCCCTTCTGAGCTGGGAATTTCTGGTCACAGGCTTATTGCACCTGCTTATTTGAACTATTTCTTTCTGAAATTAGCATGCCTTGTTGCTGTAGCATAGACCAGATTCAGGCCTGCTGAATCTAGATTTGTTTGTATAACTTGAGCACTGATCCAGGCCATCTTTTTTGGAGAAGTTCCCCTGCACTCTAGCAGCAGGAGTGTGCAGTTAGAACTTGCCTGATTGAACACTGATGGAACAGGGCTCAGTTTTGAACATTTTCTGGTTAATTGGATAACTTGTTTAAATCAGTTTGTTCATTTTCTATTGATATATATATATATATATATATATGGATCCCCTTCACTTCACCGACACACACAACGCTGACACACAAATCACCGACACCAAAAGACCGGCAACACACAATACCGACAATACACACAACCATACATGCACTAACCTTAACCCAAACCCTAACACTAAGGTCCGACACAACCGCACACTTACCCTACCCGCACCCTAACCCTAACTCACTTAACCCATCCCTAAACCTACAGTCCGTCACTATCGCACACACACCCTACCTGCACCCTAACCCTAACTCACTTAACCCACCCTTAAACACATAGTCCATCACTATCGCACACTTACCCTACCCGCACCCTAACCCTAACTCACTTAACCCGCCCCTAAAACTACAGTCCCTCACTATCGCACACTTACCTGTCCGCTCCCTACCACTAAATCCCTCACTCTATCGCACACTTACCGAGTCCGTCGGGTTCTCACCTTATATATATATGTGTGTGTGTATAGATATATATATATATATATATATATATATATATATATATATATATATATATATATTGCACTTTATTCATCTGCTTTTACAGTTTCTTCCTACTTTATTACTAGGGGCATTGACTGCAACTCTGATCTGAGATATATAACAATAAATATCCTTTTCTGTGCATTTAAAGTGTTTTTTTTATTGAATCTGCTTTATCTTCTGAAAACAAATATACTTGCTTCCCGCCTTTCTAAGCTAGTATAGTTCAGTTTTCAGGTTAGTGCTGAATTCAGGGCTGTGTTTCAAATCTCTGCGTTTGCTCATACCTTACTTGGATAGAAGGACATTTCTCTGTTCACCTGTGAGAGAGGGGAGCTTTAAGCAGCCTATCTGTCCCTGGAGGAGTGGTTTCAGCCCAGAAATTAATAGCTTATTGGCCATTTTGGGCTAATTTCTATCTCTTTCATTTCCCTGCTATAAAGAACACATTTGCCCAGTTTTGTGCGCCGGGCAGTGCCAGTTAGCTAGGGTATAACTATTTCCGGCTCCACAAAGTCTTCTCTTCAAATTTTCCCTTGGAACTAGACAAACTTTCAACTTAAGCACTCAAGCCATTAATTTCTCAGCCTGGCACTTCCTGAAAACTCAAACCCATAGCAAGAACTTATAAACCCTAGCACTAGACCCCCCCCTATGCTGTACAGAAGGAGAAGGCCTTCTATTCAACCTTATCAGCTATTAAGTAAAACAGTTCACTGTACCTATCCAGGCATGTCCAAAGGGCAGTTTCAGGTGTACTCTCCAGTCCAACTGGTGAATCTGGCCATTTTGAGGCAATGTTACCATTGCCTCATGTACAAAGACAACCCTCTCCTCTTACCACCAAACACTAATACATGCGAGAGATGTAATTATGCAGCCAAACTGGAGGCTAAGCTCTCTCAACCCAAAACTGGATCAAACAGTCAAGAGGAGAAGGGAAATTCTTGCATCATACCACCAGTCTCACATAGACCCATTAAACCAGCACCGGCAAAAAACACACAAAAATAAAGGAAAGATACTCTGAGGCTCTAAATAAAAATCTGCAAAAGCAACAGAGACCTCCAAAGCAGACATCCAAGCAACTTCCACCCCCCCAACACAAACCATGAAACACATACTTCACAAAACCAGTGTGCCAAGCAATCACAGCCCTTAAGGTAGAATAACATACCCAACATACTAGTAATAGGTGACTCTATAGTCAGGCACACTGACATCCCACTCAATAGGCTGAATAAGGGAGAAGGTTATTGTTAGCTGACAGTCGGGTGCCAGGATCCGTCACATAACACAAGCACTCAGGTCACTCCAAAACAAGTACAAATATGACTCTGTCATTGTCCATGTTAGTGTAAACAACCTGAGCAGTACCTCCCTGGACTACATGAAAAGAGACATGGAAGAGCTCTCAGATCATGTAGTCCAGGCAGGTATGACCCTGACCCTGAGTAGCATCCTGCCCTCACCAAGAATGATACCATGGTATAAAGAAATAATTATCAATTTCAACAATTGGCTAAGTCTCTGGTGTCATTCAAAGGAGATCCAGTGTCTATCCACCTGGGATGACATGATCGACAAGCCACACTGCTTCACTAGAGATGGCTTGCACCTGTCACACTTAGGCTTTCGAATACTCGCCAAGGCTTTTGCCACCCCCATAGTGCCTTTTTTAGGCAAGGCTCAAAAGACAAACCCACCGTCGTAAGTAGCACAAGTCACAAAAAAACTGAGAGTAATGCTACTCAATGCCAGAAGTCTAAACCCCAAAATGCACGCACTCGAGCCACTCTTCAGTATGGAGAAAATCGATATATGTGCAGTAATAGAAACCTGGTTTAAGGCTCCAGAGATCACCCCAGCACTACCAGGCTACAACTCATACCATACATTTCGGCCACAGAACCTGGACCGAAATACAAAAGGCGGGGGTGTATCCATATTCGTCAAGGATACCCACACCTCCAGGTTAAGGACACAGCACAATGCTTCAAAGATCATCCACGTGCAACTAACAACAGGCAAAACTGCAATTCATATTGTAGCTTCCTACAGATCACCCACCGTGCCCCAGAACCCCCATTCCATGTTTCTGGAAACACTGGGAAACATAAAGGTCCTACCAAGCACCCTAATATTGTGTGATTTCAATTACTCAAACATTAACTGGGAGAACTACACAAGTACTAACTCCCATGCCCAACATTTCCTAGAATTTATAAACTCAAACACCCTGGATCAACTAGTCAACACTCCCACCAGAGATGACATCATACTGGACCTGGTCATCACCAACATGGGCGACCGGTGTTCCACACTGGAGGTCAACCCCTCGCTGGTTAGATCTGACCATAAAGAAATCACTTTGGATATCCACATTCCGCCCCCACCCCTGGACAAGAAAACCACCATGAAAAACTTTTCAAAAGCAAAGTTCATGTTACTTAAGACCGAGGTGGAAAGTTTCAAAGCCTACATGCTAAAGGATAACACTGTCCAAACTGAAAAATCCTTTACTAAGGCATTCTATGGGCACCTGCAATAAAGCATGGATTGTACTATCCCAAGAAAAACCAAGACTCACTCCTCCAAGAAAAGGAAACCAGTCTGGTGGACCCCTGCCATAAGCAAGCTATACAAGAGAAGGAGGAAACTAGTACAGAAAAGAGTAAAATCCCAAGAAGGAAAGACATCCCTGATCAGTATCAGCAAGCAACTATGATCCCTCATAAAATCATCCAAGACGAGCTTTGAAAGAAAAATTGCCAAGGACTCCAAAGATAACCACAAGGCATTCTTTAGCTATGTCAAGAATCTAAGTGGCAATGCTCAGATCTGCTCGGAGTTAGTGAAGAATGGCACAAAATACATTGAACCGACCAATGTCACCAACATCCTGGCAGACAGGTTCAGTGCAAACTTCAACCCCTCTCACCCCCAAAAGGGCCCATAACTATACCAGAAGAATGTAGTGCCCCTGAAATCACAGACACTCAGGTTAAAACAGCCTTCTCCAAAGCCAAAAACACAGCATCAATGGGACTGTCCCAGGCTGCATCCTACATGAGCTCAAAGATGAACTAATCCCTCACCTAAACACACTGTTCACACTCAGCATCTCCACAGGCTACATGCCCATAGAGTGGTGCACAGCAACGGTTATTCTGCTCCACAAAGGTGGAGCTACAACAGACCCCGGGAACTATCGCCCTATAAGCCTGATTAGCTTGGTCTGCAAGGCTATGGAGTGCATCATCATGGATCTCATTAACAGAGACATTGGGAACCTCCAAACACTGGACCCTACCCAGTTTGTCTTTGTTAAGGGCAGATCATGCCTTCTAAACCTAGTGGACTTCTTTGAGACAGTTACCAAGGCTGTAGATGAGGGAAAGGTAGTCCACACAGCCTACCTAGGCCTTGCAAAGGCATTCAACACCATTCCCCATTCTGGTATTATAGACAAGCTCACCAGCCTGAACATAAACCCCTACATCATGGGATGGGTTGCTAACTGGCTCATGGACAGAACCCACATTGTAAGAGTTGCAGGAGCTAGGTGTGACTCTAAACTGGTTACAAGTAGTGTACCCCAGGACTCAGTTCTAGGACCCCTCCTGTTCGGCATATACTTCTCAGAGGTACAGGCAAGCACAGGAGGTTTATGGCTGACTAGGTTCACAGACGACTGAAAACTAGGGGCTATAACTGACTCTCTGGCTGACACAGACATCCTCTAAAAGGGTCTCACTGAGACAGATACCTGGTGTCAAAACCATGGCCTCAAGCTAAATGCCAAAAAGTGCATAGTCACCCCCTTTGGAAAAAACAAAGTACCCACAAACTATCACATATTTGGTAGCCCCCTAAATATGGAAGATGTAATAAGGGATCTGGGGACCCAAGTAGATAGTAATCTTTCCTTTGATAATCACATTGCCAAGGTGATTAGAAAATCCTTCTATGTGGCCCACCTAATCACAAAAGGGTTTGCATCCAGATCAAAAGAGGTCATTGTGCCCTTCTATGCATCACTCATCAGACCCATCATAGAGTACAATTCCCCATTTGGGATGTACATTACAAGACACCTGCAACAGCTGGAAAGACCACCGAAGTACCTCACCAAGAGGATCACTGGCCTCAAACAGATGCCCTATGCAGCTCGACTGAAGAAACTCCAGCTGCACTCGGTTGCATACCGCCTACTCAGAGGTGATCTCTGCCTGACATACAAGGCCATGTCCAGCCCAGAATTGATGGACATGCTCCACCTAAATAAAACCTTATCCCCTCAAGCCGTATGCCCTTGGGATCTAAACCTCACCACAACAATAAATAGGACATGCTGCAGGGATAAATTCATCTCCCAGAGACTTCCCATGTTTTGGAACAAGATTCCAATTTACATTAGGTAGAGCTCCTCGCTAACACTCTTCAATAGAAACCTTGAGGAGTGGATGGGAAACAGAAATTTTACCCCGGGGATCACTTGAGTGGCTCTGCTGGACAGAGGCACATGGATCTAATCTAAGCGGACAGCGAAAGCCAACACATTTTGGCTAGGCTTATAAATGCCTTCGGGCAGATAGCCTAGTACCTACCTATGAACCTATGAACCTAAGATAGCAACCATGGTGTGATTGCAGCATACTGCAGAGGGCATGACACCCTCTCCCATTATTAAAATAGGCACATAACTGCATACAGTGCTCCTTCAATATGTTCCCCACTGGACGCCAGCAGAAACTGTAGTGCCAGCAAATGTAACCCATAGGGGACATATCATGCCTTATACACATGCCCTGTATGGACAGATGCCACTGACACCAGGGAATACCTGTATCATGCTGTCAATGTAGGTGCAGGGTCAACCTGGTGTCCATTGCCAGTTTTCACCACATGGGGCCAGGAATGGCACATCTGATGATAGCAACCTGTGTACACGACATGCCCCAGACACACCAAGTACACTTCCACATGTCACAGAACATGCATGTGGGACATGTGCATATCCCAGAAACCTTCCATGTCATGGACTATTGAACACATACATGGCAAGCATCACATACATGGCAAGCATTCCACAGCACTGGCCACCCACAATAGTAACCCAGATGACTGGATGGTGAATACAATACCCACCTGTGTAAGCCAATCTAGACACTACACCCCTGAGCCACACTACAGACCATTTTCATGTGGCCTGATGCCAAGGTATACCCTTTATCTAGCCTTGTACAGCCTTCTGGCACAGTCAACCACTACACACCTGTGAAGCAATGCACCCATGCATGTCAGTACTGGCAACCTGTGTGTGTGTGTGTGTGTGTGTGTGTGTGTGTGTGTGTGTGTGTGTGTGTGTGTGTGTGTGTGAAGTATAATGATATGGACGCCATTCGCACTCACTACACCTCCCATTGGCCTACTGAAGCATGCCTTCTGAAGTCAGACACCTTCACATAACCTTTGCCCATATATCATCATGATAACCCCTGTGGTGCATGCGATACCTGTGTATTACTGCATTGTGGCAAACTAGCTAATTAGGAAGTCTAATCCTGACCCTGCCAACTGTGACAATGTGTGTGAGTCCCAGAGAGAGTGTGGCTGTG